>NW_007232802.1:310215-514064 GCF_000164805.1 Carlito syrichta | reverse complement strand
GTATTCTTTATTACTGTTATCTCAGATATCAGCTCCTTCCTAGTTTCTTCTTGTGTCTCCTCAATTCTTTTTAATCTCTCCATTATTGTTTTGATATCTACATTTGCATTTTGAGACCCTTCATTCTGGGGACTTTTCATTGTTTGTATTCCAAAGTCAGTTTTCTCAGTACCTGCTCTCCCAGGTGTCTGGGAGAGACCCATACTCTTCTTTTGGTTTTTCTTCATTTCTGTGGATTTTTCTCCCTCTTCCCCTTTCCCTCCCCCTCTTCAATTCTGTTTTTGAGGGAAGGTGGGGTTGCTTTTATTTCTCTTCTGCAATGACCTGTTCTTCCTTATGAGGGTCTTCTGGCTTTGTTCACTTTTCCCTCTGCTTTACAGTCTGTCTATTCAGCAGTATGCAATCTTGGTCCCTAGATTTAAAAAAGGGGGCATATAGAAGAGGAAAATAATGGAGGAAGGGGGGGTCAATAGGGAGTTAGAAAGAGAGAAGCGCAAGAGGGAAAACAGATATACATACCAACTATCATTTGAGAACGAGACACAGGGCTGGGAAGAGGTGAAGAAAGACACGTTAGAAAGATTCCGTAAAGAGTACTGATAGCTACACAGAGACAGGGCAATAAAATCGAGAAACAGTGTAAGTCAGAAGGTAAACAACAAAAGTGATCTAAACCAACAGCTACAATGATAAAATCATAAGTCAAAATGAGCGGAAAGAGAGAAGTGCGAGAGGGATAACAGATATACATACCAGCTATCAGGTGAAAAACAGTCACAGGATCGGGAAGAAGTGAAGAAAGACACGTAAGAAAGATTGCCTAAGGAGTACTGATAGCTACACAGACACAGGTCAATAAAATCGAGAGACAGTGTAGGTCAGAAGGTCAACAACAGACGTGATCTAAACTAACAGTTACAATGATAAAATCATAAGTCAAAATAAGCGAAAGGGAGAAATGCAAGAGGGAAAACAGATATACATACCAACTATCAGGTGAGAGAGAGACACAGGGCTGGGAAGAAGTGAAAAAAGACAGGTAAGAAAGATTCCCTAAAGAATACTGATAGCTAAACAGAGACAGGCCAAAAAAATCAAGAAACAGTATAAGTCAGAAGGTAAACACCAAACGTAATCTAGACCAACAGTTTCAATGATAAAATCATAGGTCAAAATAAGCAATCAAACTAGAGTCACTTCTGTGATCTCCGATTCCAGCCTCTCCCTTTTGTTTTTCATTGCAGCATAGGGGTGGGGCTTTGTCTCCTGTTTCACACTGTTGCCTTAAAAGCTGAGGTAAAGTTTGTTGCTAGGTGGGCGGGGCAATGGAAGTCTGCCTGGAGAATGGCAAGGCAGTTTAAGCAGGTCTGTTTTTCTCCACTTGTCTGGGTCCTCTGGGTTGGGGTCTCACGCTGTGTGCCTCAGCCAGGGTGGACCCGGAGTTCCAGAGCTCCAAAGTTCCAAAAGGCAGGGTTCAGAGAATCTCACCAGTTCACCTATGCCGTCGCCATCTTGCCCCGTCTCCAGACATTTCTTAAAAGAAGACATACAAATGGCTAGCAGGTATGTTTAAAAATGCTGAACTTCAGTAATCATAAGAAAAATGAAAATCAAAACCACAGTGAAATATCTTTTCCCATTTAGAATGGCTATTATCAAACAGACCAAAAAACAAGCCAAAAAACAAAAGACCTCACAAAAACCAAAAAACAAACAAAACAAAAAAACAGATACTGACAAGGAGGTGGAGAAAAGGAAACTTTTACATACTATTGGTGAAAATGTGAATTAGTACAGCCATTTACTAAAAATAGTATGGGTAATTCTTAAAATATTAAAAATTGAACTGCCATATGATCCAGTAATCTCATTCCTGGATATTTATCCAATGAAAGGAAACTAAGTATATGAAAGGGATATATGCACTTCCGTAATTATTGCAGAACTATTCACAATAGTCAAGGAATAGGATCAGCCTAAGTGTTTATCATTATATGAATGGATAAATAAAATATAGCATATTTACACAATAGATTACTACTCAGCCATAAATAAGAATGAATCATGTTATTTGCAGAAATATAGATAGAACTGGAGGTAATTATGTTAAGTAAAGTCAACAGGACACAGAAATCAACCAGACACAAAAAGACAAATATCACATACACTCACTCACATGTAGGAGCTAAGAAAGCTCATCTCTTGAGGTAGGGAGTAGAATAGTAATTACCAGAGGCTGGAAATGATGTTTGTGTGTGTTGGGGGAGGAATAAAAAGAGTTGATTAATGGGTACAAGCATACAGTTATATAGAAGGAATAATTTCTAATGTTTAATTGTAGAGTAGGGTGACTATAGCTCAACAAAAGATATTGTACATTTTAAAATAGCTAGCAGTAAGAACTTGAAATGTTCTTATATAAGAATGATAGGATGCTTGTGGTGATGCATAGTATATAGGAATGATAAATGCTTGTGGTGATGCATATTTACATTCCCTAACTTATTCATTTTGTATTCTATGCATGTAACAAATATCACATGCAACCCTTAAGTATATACAAATATGTATCAATAAAAGAAAGGCTTGCTAAGTAAATTTGAACTATACGAAGATTATTCAAATAAATCATTTAGAGTAATTTAATTTCTCTTTATGCAATTATTTTAAAGACAATTAAAAATTGACATTAAAATTATCTTTAAATTTTAAAGACTAAAAGTACATAATATGCTGCATATTTTGCCCTCAGAATATAATCAAGACACTATGGAATTTTTACTCATGATGGAATCTACAGTGGTGTACTAAAATTTAGAAAAGTACTTTTACTTTTTTATAATATTAATAATTTGTGCCATGAGATCTATCTTTTGCTAATATATTGCCTTGCTTTGGGTTCTTGATTATGCATATGAATAGCCACATATTTTCCAAGTGAAAAAAAGGATAAACATTTAAGAGAGCAACAGATACCTAATGAGAATGTATATGCCTGAGTTTTCAATATGGGAAATACAAAATAAGTGCAGGACATAATTCAAGCTTTTAATAATTTTGCACATAATATTATGTTTTTGTATTTATTTACTACACTACAAACCAATAGATAATTGACTGTCACAAATCTAAGCTAAAAATATTAATTTTTATTATATATTATATTATGTGAATGATGAAAGCACTGTATTAGACACTGAGCTTAATTGAGTTTGTCTAAAATTGTGAGAAAAGACCTATAAGTTGATAGATTTCTTCAAACTTAAAAAAGAGTTTTTGCTTATAGTATAATTTTTCTAAGATAATCAGTAAAATATTCTTTTCAAAGATTCACATGGTAGAAGCACAAATTCCACTTTATCTAGGCATATAAGAGACTACCAACAGAGAACTACAAGAAAATTTAAGTAAAAGGTTAATTAAATTATGTTCAGCATGTAAGGAATTCAGAATTGACTATTTTATCCTAACAAGTAAAAAGCTGAATGAACAGAAAATAACCAACTCTTCTTAGATTCATTGTACAAGTGAGGTCACCAGGCAACTTACTTTTTCCTAAATTAAAGAGAAAAACAAGCAGATAGAGAGAATCACATCTTACAAGAGAAAACCCCCATAATTAGAACTATCCATAGGAACAAGTACTAAGATAGGAAAAACTAAACTGTAATTGATGAATTGCTGAAAGCTCAGTGCGGAAAATACTGAAGTTAAAAACTCCAGGGCAGGAGCAGTCAAAAAGAAGGTTCACAGTTTGTGAGTTTTACCTCCAGGAGCTTGAAAAGATTCTTGCAATAAAGATGAGAGAAAATTTATCTTGTGCTTCCGGCAAGGGAAGGGGAAAAGTAAGCATTTTTAAATACACCAGAGCATTCTACTATTCTTACTGAGGTCCACATTTAAGAAAAATGATTTAACTGGATGCTAACCTATTGGGGTTTTATTAAAGCCTAACTAATTTGTGGAAAGAAAATACTCAACTCCTGCTCATTTTAGCCTTTCAACTGATATCAAAATTCAGTTTTCTTAAGCCATCTTCTTTCACCTAAGGAGAGGGGAAAAAACTAAAAGCAATAGTGAAGCTCACAGTCCAGTGGAATAAGTTCACTAAATGACTGAGATCTAATCACAAAATGTAGAATGTTTCCTCTCTGCCAACATCTTACCACCACATCAGTAAAGGCCTATTTACTACACCACCTTTTACCCAGAACATCATGTCAAGTTTTCAATAAAAAGTTGCAAGGCATACTAAATAGCAGAAGACACGGTTTTAAGAGAAAGATCAAATATCAGAACCAGACTCAGATATAGCAGGGATTTAGGAAATATTAGACTGGGAATTTAAACCAACTTTAGTTATACAGCTAAGTGCTGTAATAAAGAAGTAGGCAACATACAACAACAAATAATATAAGCAAAAATATAAAGTTTGTAAGAAATAATCAAAAGGAAATAAATGCTAAATGTAAAAATTTACTGTAACAAAAATGAAGAATGCCTTTGATGGTGGTCTCATTAATAGACTAGATTCAGCTAAAGAAAAAATATTTGAGTTTCAAGATATGAAAATAGAAACTTTCAAACTGAAAAGTGAAGAGAAAAAAAAGACTAAAAAATTTAGAACAAAATATTCAAGGACTGTGGGACAAATGCAAAACATGTAACATAAACATAATTAAAACATCAGAAAGATAAAAAAGAACAGAAAAAAATATTGAAGCTATAATGGCTAAGAACTTTTCCAAATTAATGTCAGACAAAAAGCACAGATTCAAAAAACTCAGAGAACACCAAGCTGCATAAATGTAAACAAAAAACAAACAAACAAAAAACTACACCTGAGCATATTATATTTAAACTGCAGAAGATCAAAGATACCAGGTAGCAAGGGAACTTACTTATAGGAAAGTAAAATAATTGCATCCAACTTCTCAGAAACAATGCAAAACAGAATTTTAAATGAAGTAAAATATTTAGTATTGAGAAAGTCACCAACCTAGAATCTTATATCTTGTGAAAATATTCCTCAAAAGTGAAGGAGAAATAAAGACTTTCTCATGCAAAAAAAGAAATTTGTTGTCAAAAATGTTAAATTCCTCAAAAAGAAAAGAATGCAAGAAGTTCAACTCTATATAAAGAAAGGGAGGGCATTAGGAAAAAAATAAGTGAAGATAAAATACAAATTCTTGTTTTATATTCTAACTAATTTAAGATAAACTGTTATAGCAAGAATGTATTTAATGTTTATAAATAATTTACAAGCTAAATGAATGAAAGGAGTGATAAGAAATAAAAAAGAAAATTTAAAATATTATATTAATATAAGGTACTTGCACTAGCTATGAAGTGACATAGTGTCATTTGAAAAGCAGACCTGGATTAGTTGTCAATGTATATTACAAACACTAGGACAACAATTAAAATAAAAATAGAAAAATAATTCATATTTCAAAGGAGGAAAATAATGGAAACATATCAATACCTAAGTAAATGTTAATGGTTTAAATATAACAATTAAACATGAAAATTTTCAAAATGTATCAAAAATCAAGACCTAACAATATGTTACCAATAAAAAAGCCATATTAAATATAAAGATACATTTAGATTAAAAGTGAAGAAATGGAAAAAGGTATACCATGCTAACACTAATCAAATGAAAACTGGAGTATATAATGTCAGAAAGAATAGACATCAGGGCAAAGAAAATCAACATGGATAAATAGGAGCATTGCATAATTATATAAAAATAGCTTGTTTAAACAGAAATAGTAATCTTTAAGGTATATGTACATAACAAAAGTATATGGAAGGCAACATGGCATGTGCTGCAACAACAAGACTTGTGAGGCAAAAACTGATAGTACTGTATGGATAAATAGATAAATCTACCATGATAGATGTACCCACCTAGTTGAAGATTTAAACACCCTTCCATCATAAATGAACCAATCCAGCAGGCAGGAAATCATTAAAATTTAGGTGAACTCAAGAACACCATTAATCAACTGGATATAATTGGCATTTATAGACTACTTTATCTAACAAGAGAAGAATATTTATTATTTTCAGGCTTACAAAGCACATTCATCAAGTTAAATTATATTCCAGAGCATAAAATTTATGTTATTTATAAGAATAAAAGTTATATAGCACATGCTCTCAGATCACAATGAAATTAAACTAGAAATCAATAACTGAGAAATAGCTTAAAAATCTCAAAATACTTGATTATTAAACAACACACTTCTGTGTAACACATGGATCAAAAAATGTCTTGACATATTAAAATATTTTGAAATAAATAAAAATAAAAAATTATCAAAATTTCTGGAATGCAGAAAACTCAGTGATTAGATAGAAATTTATAGCATTGAATGTATATATTAGAAAAGAGAAAAGCTAAAATCTTATAATTTGGGAAAGTAGAAAAATAAAAGCATATTGCAGTAGAAAAAAATTAGAGCCTAAATCAATGAAATTTGAAAATATGGAAGCCAAATGAAAAAACCTACAAAACCAAAGGATGATTATTTGAAAGCCTGAATAATATTGATAAATTTCTAGTCAAACTATCTATTAAAAAAGAAATAAGACAAAGATTGCTAATATAAAAAAAGGAGCTATCAATACAGATCACATGGATATCAAAACAAAAATAAAAATTACATAAGAGAGTAGGCAACAGAGAACGGCTGCTCCTCATCACCTAGCATGCTTCTGTAGAGAAGGCAGGACATGGAAATCTGGAATGGATCACCGCTGCTGGTGAGGAGACACTGACCAGCACCATCTTCTATGTCCTGTGACAGGGCAGAGACTTGCATTGCCCCACCTAGCTCTGTCTAGCCTCCAACCTAGGACCCAGAGGCTATCCCCATATTAGACTCAGAGACTGATGCTCCTCCCCCACACTGGAACAGGTATAGACATCAGATATGAGTAGGAGGCTTGACAGCAGCAGCAGCAGATGAGTTGGGTGAGTCTGGATCTGGTCCATCCTCCTGCAACAGTAGTCCATGGGGCTTCTGATCCAAGTTGAGAGCAAACCTATTAGCCTGTGCTGAGAGTGGAGTGGATGGGCTGGAGACCAGAGCTACTTCTTAATGTAGTGGCAACCTCCGAAAGGGACCTGGAGCTACAGAAACAACCAGAGCAGGTGTTTTCTTTTCTTTTCTTTTTGCTTGTTTGCTTTTTGTTTTAGTTTTTGTTTCTTTTTCTTCTCTCATTCTGTTTTTGTTTATGTTTTCATACTTGGTTTGTTTGTTATTCTATGTTGTTTTTAGATTTTCTGTTTGTGTATAGGTATTCTTAAGGGCTAGTACATCAACAAGGGTTTTTTTGTTTGTTTTGTTTGTGTGATTGCCTGTATGTTTTTGTATTTGTTTTCTGTCTTTTTTTTTTTTTTTGAGTTGGAGTCTCACTCTGTCACCCAGACTGGAGTGCAGTGGCCGCTGCCGGCCACCACAGCCTCAACCTGCTGGGCTCCGGCAATCCTTCTGCCTTGGCCTTCCAAGTAGCTGGAACTACAGGTGCGCGCTACCATGGCCAGCTAATTTTTTGATTTATTGTAGAGATGAGGTCTCGCCTGGCAGGCAGGTCTCGAACGCACGGGCTCAGGCAATCCACTCACCTCAGCCTCCCAAAGGCATGGGATTACAGATTGAGCCACCAAGCCCGGCTTGTTTTCTGTCTTTGTTTCTCTGTTTTTTCGTTAGTACACCTGTCTGCTTTCCTTCTTCTTCTTCTCTCTCTACTTTCCTTTCATCTGTCTCCTTCCTTTTTCCATTCTTTTCCTTTTTCTTATTTCATTTTGCTTTTAGGGGGCAAACATACATACCCACTGCATGGACAGATTATAAGGTAGTGGGAAGTGGGTTCAAGGGGCCCCACACACCTGTCAGCAGATACTGGGATCTGTAGATAGTTTCTGAATCACAGCTCCCCCCTTAATTAAATCTCAAAATTGCAAAAAGCACAACCCCTCATCCTCAGCCTGGCTTCAGAATTGAACAAAATCAGAGGATCTACATAAGCAATAGAAGTAAAAGCTGAGCAAACAGAAGTAAAAGCTATTCCCCATTACTGAACAACAGAATTAAAGAAGATTTTTTAAAAGGGAGAGAGGAGGAAAACATACACAAATGAAGAAAAACTAATTCCATACAGACCCCTGGGAGGACAATTGAGAATACAGACTTTGGAAATTAAACAATGAAGAGCACCCAGAATGCCTGGTCACAAACCACAAACCCGGAGATCAAGATATTAATAGAGAGAATAAATAGAAATGAGAAAAGACAAGAGGAAAGAATGAAGGAGTTGATAACTGAGATAACAGCAGTAAAGAATATAGTGAATGAAATGAACAACAAACTGATAAGAATGGAAAGCAACATTAACCAAGCAGAAGAAAGAATCTTAGAGCTTAAGGACCAAAATATGGACGTAACTCAAACTGTTAAAAACATAGAAAAGATTCCATCTTGTTTCAACCTGGGGAGGTTGTATGATATAAGAAAGTCCTCTATTTCATTTAGGGTTTTGAGTTTGTTTCCATACAGGTGTACATAGTAATCTCTGATAATCTTTTAAATTTCTTTGGGGTCAGTTGTGACTTCATTTTTTGCACTTATGGTTGTGGAAATGGGAACCATCTCCTGAGAAAATCAGAACAAGACAAAGATGTCCATGCTCACTGCTCCTGTTCAACATAGTATTGGAAGTCCTAGCTAGAGCAATCAGACAAGAGAAGGAAATCAGGGGTATCCAAATAGGAAAAGAGGAAGTTAAGTTATCCCTCTTTGCAGACTACATGACTCAATACCTTGAAAACCCAAGAGAATCTGTCAAAAAACCTCCTTACACTGATAAAGAACTCTGGCAAAGTCTCAGGGTATAAAGTAAATGTGCAAAAGACAGTCATATTTTTATACATCAACAAAAAACAAATAGAAACCCAACTAAAAAGCACAATTCCATTCACAATAGCCACAAAAAGAGAGAGAGAGAGAGAGAGAGAGAGAGAGAGAGAGAGAGAGATACCTTGGCATCTTCCTAACCAGAGAAGTGAAAGACCTTTACAATGAAAACTGCAAAAACACTGTTCAAAGAAATCAAAGATGACACAAAAAAATTGAGAAATATTCCATGCTCACAAATTGGAAGAATCAACGTTGTTAAGATATCAACAAGGTAACACACAGATTTAATACAATAACCATTAAATTTCCAGCAGAATTCTTCTTATACCTGGAAATGGCAATACAGGAATTCACATGAAAATATAAATGATCATGAGTAGCCAAAACAACTCTCAGCATAAATAAAATAAAATAAAATAAAGCGGGAGGTATCATACTCCCAGACTTTAAACTTTATTATAAAGCTGCGATAATCAAAATAGGCTGATATTGATACAAGAACAGGCATACAGACCAATGGAACAGGATAGAGATTCCAGAAGAAAGATCTCAATTTCTCAACCAACTCTTCTTCAACAAAGCTCCACCATCAACCACTGCAGAGAGGAAAACCTATTCATTAAATGATGCTGGGAAAACTGACTGATCACATGCAGAAGATTAAAACAAGACCTACCTATCACCATATACAAAAATCAACTCTAAATAGATCAAAGGCTTAAACACAAAACCTCAAACTATAAGAACCTTAGAAAATGCAGGATACACCTTTATGGCAATTGAAATTGGCAACCAATTCCTGATCAAAACTCAAAGTGGCCATGCCACAAGAGATAAGATAGACAAGTGGGACCTCATCAAACTGACAAGCTTCTGCAAAACCAAAGAAAATATTGACAGAGTAAGGAGACAGTTCACAGACTGGGAAAAAAATGTTTGCCAACTGTATATCTGACAAAGGCCTAACATCTACTATCTATAAGGAACTCAAACATGCCCCCCAAAACATAACCAATGCCATTATAAAGTGGGCAAATGATATGAATAGATACTTCCCAAAAGAAGACATATGAGCAGGCAACAGATACATGAAAGAATGCTCAACCTCACTAGTCATCAAAGAAATGCAAATTAAAATCACAGTGAGATACCACCTAACTCCAGTCAAGATGGCCATCATCAATAACTCAAAAAAAAAACATGCTGGGGAGGATGTGATGAAAAGGGAATACTTCTACAATGTTGGTGGGGAGTGTAAGCTAGTACAACTTCTGTGGAAAACAGTGTGGTAATTCATAAAAGATCTAAAAATTGACCTTCCATAGGACCCCACAATCCCCCTGCTGGGAATATACCTGGAAGAATTCAAATCACTCTGTGAAAAAGATACCTGCACACGCATGTTTATTGCAGCATTATTCAAGGTAGCAAAAACACGGAACCAGCTGTGCTGTCCATATGCTCATTGAAAGAGGACTGGATAAAAAAATGTGGTACATATACATGACGGAATATTACACATCCATAAAGAAGGACAAAATTAAGAACTTCACAGCAAGTTGATGAATTAGAGTCTATAATACTGAGTGATCTATCACAGAAATAAAGAACTAAGTACCACGTATTCTCACTCAAGCAGACCTTCAACAATTATTATAATACTATAAGAAAGGGATTGGCAGTAGTGGAAAACTGCCAGGGGAGGGGAGCACACCTCATCAACAAATGGACACTTCTCAAAAGAAGACATAAGAGTGGCCAACAGATATATGAAAAAATGTTCAGCCTCAATAGTCATCAAAGAAATGCCAATTAAAACTACATTGAGATACCACCTAACTTCCAGTCAGAATGGCCATCATCAATAACTAAAAAAATAACAGATGCTGGATAGGATATGGCAAAAAGGGAACACTTCTACACTGTTGGTGGGAGTGCAAACTAGTACAACCTCTGTGGAAAACAGTGTGATGATTCCTAAAAGATCTAAAAATCAACCTTCCATTTGACCCTGCAATCCTCCTACTGAGAATATACCTGGAGGAACTCAAATCACTCTATGAAAAAGATACCTACTCACACATTTATTGCAGCATTATTCACAATAGCAAAAACATGGAACCAACCATGCTGCCCACCAAAAAAGTACTGGATAAAAAAATGTGGTACATATACATGATGGGATATTATGCAGTCACAAAGAAGGACAAAATTATGAACTTCCCAGCAACTTGGATGGACTTAGAATCTATAATACTGAATGATCTATCACAGAAACAAAGAACTGTCACATTTTCTCACTCTTTAGTGGAACTTGAGCAATTATCATAATACTATAAGAAAGGGATTGGCAGTAGTGGGAAATTGCCAGGGGGAGGGGGTGTGGGATCAGCAGTAGTGGGAAACTGCCAGAGCATGGGGGCAGCACACCTCATCAACGAGGGTACCTGCATATTTAACATTTGTATACCTAACCCTGAATTGTACCCCACAATTAAAAAAAAATTTTAAAGAAAACATTTTATTTATTTATTTTTTTAATTTTAAAATTGTAGGGTACAATTCAGGACTAGGTATACAAATATTCATTGTTCAGGTACCCTTAATTGATGAGGTGTGTCCCTCCTTCCCCAGGCAGATTTCCAGAAAACGCTCCTAAAAAAAGACATAAACATTGTTATGACTACAAATTTGAGAACCTAAATGAAATGAGCTAAACAAAATTATGAACCTGAAGCCTGAGAAATATGAATGACAATATTGTAAAACCCAGTCCAAGGGTATAAGAAGATTTATGTTCTAGCTTAAGCAGGCAAACAAGAAAGCAAAAGGGATAAATTTCTTTATTTTTTTTTCTATTCAGACGATCAATATATTGGATTAGGTTCACCTATGTTTTGAAGGCCAATTTATTTTACAGATTTTACAACATCAAATGGTGATCTTATCCACCAACACCTTCACAGACACACCAAGGAAAAAACGTTTAATCCAAACAACTCTTCATCCAATCAAGTTGACATATAAAATTAACTATTACTCCACTGTAACTCATACAAGAAAAAATAGAAAATTTGAATGGATTTATATCTATTTTAAATATTGAGTCAATTTAAAAAAAAAAAAAGCCCCAAGTGAAGATGGGTTTGCTGGCACATTCTAGCAAACATTTAAGGAAAAATTATACAGTTATCTATCATCTCTTTCAGGAGATAGAAGCAAAAGCAATAGGACTAACTCATTTTATGAGGCAATTATTATCCTAATGCCAAAACTAGACAAAGTTAGTACAATAAAAGAAAACTACAGACCAATATCTCTTGTGATCATAGATGCAACAATTCTCACCAAAATATTAACAAACCAGATCCAACAGTGTATAAAAAGAATTATACTCCATGACAAAGTGTGGTTTATCTCAGTTATAAAGTGTTGGATTTGAAATTCAATTAATGTAATTCATCATATCAACTGGCTAAAAAAGAAAAAGTATCACATAGTCATATCAATAGATGCTAGAAAAACTTTTAGTGAAATCCAAAATACACTCTTGATAAGTGCTCAGCAATCTAAGAAAAGAAGAAAATTCTTAACTTGATAAAAAATAGCTACAAAAACCTACAAGTAACATTATCCTAATGATATGAAATTATATATTTTTTTGCTAATATCAGGAACAAGCAAACGATGTCCCCTTCCACCACTCCTTTTCAACACTGTACTGGAAGTCTTAGTTAAAACAGTGAGATAAGAAAAGAAAGTGAAAGTTATACAGAAAAAGTCTTCCCATTCTTTCATTGTTCACTGATGACATTGCCTATTTAGAAAATTTGAGAGAATTGACAAAAACAAAAGCAAGCAAACAAACAAAACACCTGTAGTTTATTTTTGGCTATTTGCTTGTTTATCTTTTTTAAGATGGCAAATTGAAAGCTTTGTTAGCATGCCTCATCTGCTCGAAAAATGCAAAATATTGTGTAGAGATTATGCTATGAACTTTTATCCAAGAACAAATACAGGAACTAACAACAACAAAAATGAGAGAAACTCCAGACACCTTGAAAGGAACAGCAGGCAGAAATCTGCACCATGAATCAGGTGAAAAACTGTGAGCCTTCAGCATGTGAAAGGGGAAAAGATTGTCTGTGATAAAATTCCCATTGGGGAGCCAGCCAATCCAGGCCATGGGGGAGTGCCTTAACCCTACTTTGTGCTGCAGTTGATTTGGAGAGCAGTGGGGAGTATATGAGAAGAAGCAGCATTGGGAAGTCCTTTGTGTGCACTCCAGACCTCAGTGAAAACAGAGGGAAGACATTTCTGGTTTTAACTAATAGGGCACCTCAAAAAATCTGCTAGTCAACTCAAGTGGTGGTCACAGGTTGAGAGAAGACCTTAAAAGACTTGCAGTCTATTCTCAAGCAGGAACAACTCCCCAAGGCCAGAACTAAGAGACAGGCTGGTAACACATTCCTGCTACTGACATAGAAACTAGGTGATCCTGCTTTGTGAGTCAAGCTAAGAGGATTGGGGCCTGAGAGCACAGTTTCTGTGGACAGGAAGTCTTGCAGCCAGGGGAAATTTGTGATCTGAATGAAGACTGCCTGTCCCCAGGGGGAAGGGAGATGGGTGGGACTCATTTTTGCCTGCTGACTCTCTCTCCCCATGCAGACTCCCTGTGAAGAAGTGGCAATTTTATTTCTCCCTGGAACACTGCCCCAGCAGCAAGGTAACTGCTTTCTAATCCTCATCAGGGTCACCCTTTGTTCCCACACTTGGGGAGCCAGTATACGGTCTTGCCTGACCCAGTTCCCAACCAGCTTTGCCACTCGATTTGCCTTGGTAGCTGAACACTAACAGGAACTTCTGAGAGGTCCACGGTCCCATCGATCACCTAGGACATGTGAGTACTGGGTAACGTAAGCCAAGCATAAATCCCACAAAGAGCACTGCAGCAAGCTCTCTCCTGTAAGTACCACTTCTTGGCTAGAGGTTAACCAACACGGTTCATTACAACATCTCCTTGGGAAAGAGAAGACTTTTGCATGACCTCAGCTAACACCATTGCCTAAACCTCCCTGGTTACTCAGTAGGCCTTGAGCCTGTTTATGTGTCCAGTACATTACTACTGCAGCTGGAAATTGAGAAAACCATCACACTAAGGTTATTTATAACCAAGAAAAACTTAAAAGTCTATATCACCCCCCTGCCACCACCACCAAAGTTAGTGTTTGCACCTGCCACTGGGAGATCAGAGGATGAGTTAGCCTGGCCCAGCCTCACCCAACAATTCCCCCCATTAAAGCAAAGAGAGGAGGCCAAGACATTGCACATCCTGAAAACCATTCCATATCCTGAGGCATTGGAGAGCTTCTCCAGATGCCTGACTAAAGACATCAGTGACCAATTCTTCTCAGTAGGAAGAACCAAAATTACAGGTAAGCAATAATAGACCAAAAGGAGTGTTAAGAGGAGAGTGCTGGAGCTTATTGGAGAGTTTGCCAAACAAAATCTATCATGCACAAAAAAGAAGAAATAAGAAGTTGAAAGAGCTCAAACCCCAAAAGGCACTATTATGTGGAAAAGATAGGTGGTCATGCTCTTGGTCTCTCTAGCCCTTGCAGCAGACTGCTGGTAACTGAACTTAAGTAGAGATCCTTTGAGTCCAAGTACTGGAGTGAGTTGTGATCTGGTGACATTTTGATGGCATTACACAGGGCTACCAGCTCACATAGGGTCCCTTACTTTTGCCACTGGACACAAGCTATAGTAGTCGTTACTGTTCTGGTTGTGCACCTGTCGTGGGACTGTGTTTTCACATCACCCATATTCCTTGTAGACATTCCCCAACATGCATCTAGCTTGTGGTAGCAGCACTGGGTAGCTAGACTCAGAGGAGTAGCAGAATTCACAGTGGTCTGGCTTCAGAGGTTGCTACTCCTAAGGAAAGGGGAATGTACCAACCAAGGGAGCATCCCATAAGACTAAATAAACCAGAGTGTGAGCTTTTCTGTGTCTCAGAATTTCCCACTTGTAGCAAAGAGTGGCTGTACTTCTTTTAGCAGAAGGACATGCATAGTGCTGGGCTCAGTGGGGGAAGACTGTTTCTGCCCCAGTAGTTGGGCATTCCAAGGGCTCCTAAAGGGACACGGAGAAGGGGACTTCTCCCTTTCCTAGTCTACCACTGTAGAGGAGTTTAGCACAGATACAGTTGTAGAACGCCTTTCTGGAGCATTTCGCGGTGACTGCATTCTTATGGGACATATGCTTTCTGTGCTCATGCTTGCACAAAAGGTGGAATATCACTTACTCTATACAGGGAGCATCAGCATTCCTGCAAATAGACAGAAGTGCCTATCTGATTTGGACATCTGGGAGAAAGAGGTGAAGAGGAGGTAAATTATTTTCCTGCCAGCCCGGTAGTGGAGTTGAAGCAGCTCCTCTCTTTCCCCCTTGGATTACCTTAGCACACTTCACCAGGAGCTCCCCCAGTCACCTCCCTCAGGGTTGGGATTTTTGCCCATCATTAGGGTATTGTTTATACTCACTTACTTTAGCCATAACCAGTTCTTACCTGTGTGTGTCTCCCTGAAGTCTGAACTGTTCTACACAAAAATAAAAACAAATAAACACACACTGGAAAAAAGTTCATACCATTGAAGAATAAAATAACTAAAGGAGGCCTATGCCACTCCAGCATCACAGGAGACAGGAAAACTGCTCACATACCCAGTGTATTGCCAGTGTAAGAAGCATCTAAGAAATCTTTTTCACAAAGATCCTCTATAACCAAGGAATTCATGTAGAGCCAATACCACTGAAAGCATACAGGACTGAAGCTAGGTGACTATAAACTATACATATTATGGTTGCATCTTCAAGGGGGAAAACCCATTTCAATCAATAATAAAGCCAAAAACAATAACTCAAACCTAGCAGTAGGAAAAAAAAAATCAGAGCAGAACGAAATGAAATCAAATCAAAGCAAATCACACCAATGAAGTGAAAATTTGGTTCTTTGAAAAAATAAAGTTCATAGATAGCTAGCTAGACTAACCAAATAAAGAAGAGAGAGGATTCAAATAAGCTCAATCAGAAATGAAAATGGAGACATTGCAACTGATTCTACAGAAATACAAAAGCATCTGAGACTCCTATGAAACCAGACTAGAAAATCTAGAGGAAATGAATAAATTTCTGGAAACATACAACCTCGCCTCCCAAGCTTGATTCAGAAAGAATTACAAATATTGGACAGGCAAATAATAAGTAGTGAGATTGAATCAGCAGTAAAAAAGGAAAAAAAAATTACCCAACAACAACAAAAAAATTCCAGGACCAGACAGATTCACAGACAAATTCTATCAGATGCTCAAACCAATTTACTGAAACTATTACAAAAGACCAAGAAGGAGGAAATTCTCCCTATCTCATTCTCTGAAGTGAATATAATTCTGTTGCCAAAGCCAAAAAAGAGTACAACAAAAAGAAAACTTCAGACCAATATCCTGGATGAACACAGATGCAAAAATTTTCAACAAAATACTAGCAAACCAAATCCAACAACACATTAAAAAGCCAATTTTCTGGGATCAAGTGAGTTTAATTCCAGTGATGCAATGATGGCTCAACATAAGCAATCAATAAATGTGTGTTACCACATAAAACTAAAACCATATGATTATTTCAATAGATACAGGGAAAGAATTCAATAAAATCCAGCATCCCTTTATGATAAAAATTATCAACAAACTATGCATAAAAGAAATATACCTTAAAATAATAAAAGTCATATATGAAAAACTCACAGTCAATATTATACTGAATTGGGAAAAGTTGAAAAAGTTTCTTCTCAGAACTGGAACAAGATATGTATCCATATGTATCTGGAAGTCTTTTCCAGGACAACCAGACAAGAGAAAGAAATACAAGACATTCAGATGGCAAAGAGAAAGTCAAACTCTCTGTTGATAATATAATCTTATATCTAGAAAACTCTAAAGACTCCTCCAAAAAACTTCTAGAGTTGATACATGAATTTAATAAAATCTCAGGTTACAAAATCAGCATACATAAATCCATAGCACTGCCATACACCAATAATGACCAAGCTGAGAATCAAATCAAGAACTCAATCCCATTTACAATAGCTGAAAGAATAATGCCTAGGAATATAATAAACCAATAAGATGAAAGATTTCTATAAGAAGAACTACAAAACACGGATAGAAGAAATCATAGATGACACACAAATAGAAAAACATGTCATACTCATTTAATAAAGGAGTCGATATTGCAAAAATGGCCACACTGCCAAAAGCAACCTACAGATTCAATGAAATTTTTATCAAAATACCAGCATACTTTTTCACACAATTAGAAAAAACTGTTTTACAATTCATATGCAACCAAAAAGAGTTCAAACAACCAAAGTACTCTTAATCAAAAAGAACAAATCTAGTGATATCACATTACCTGACTATAAATTATACTGCAATGTGATAGTAACAAAAACAGCATGGTGCTGGTAAAAAAAAACAGACACATAAACCAATGAAACAAAACAGAGAACCAGAAATAAAGCCAAATACCTACAACCAACTGATTTACAACAAAGTAGACAAAAACACACACTGAGGAAATGATACCCAATAAATGGTTCTGGGAAAATTAGATAGCCACATATAGAAAAATGAAACAGTATCTATATATGTCACCATATACAAAAATTAACTCAAAATGTTTTAAAGACTTAAATGCAATATATGAAACTATAGAAACTCAGAAAACGTCTAGGAGAAACTCTTCTGGACATTTATTTAG
The DNA here is from genome assembly GCF_000164805.1 of Carlito syrichta. Classification (NCBI taxonomy): domain Eukaryota; kingdom Metazoa; phylum Chordata; class Mammalia; order Primates; family Tarsiidae; genus Carlito; species Carlito syrichta. The sequence goes on along the minus strand of NW_007232802.1, from coordinate 496,317 downwards.
GCAAATAATTTATGACTAATGCTTCAAAAACAAACAATAAAATAAAAAATTAATAAATGAGATAACTAAACTAAACATTTATCCAAACTAACTAAAAGTAAACTGACTAAAATATGACCCAAAATCTTAACGGTCACCTCACCAAAGAAAATATACAGATGACAATGAAAGCATATGTGAAAATTGTTCTACATCTTCTGTCATTAGCGAAATGCAAATTAAAACAACAATGAGATATTATTACACACCTATTTGAATGGTTAAAATAAAAAATGACAAAATCAGATGCTAGCAAGAATATATGGAAAAAATAAGTCTTTTATGTATTTACTTTTTTTGAGTCAGAGTCACCCAGGCTGAAATGCAGTGGCATGATCATAGCTACCACAGCCTCGACATGCTGGGCTCGGGCAATCGTTCCATCTTGGTTTTCCAAGTAGCTGGGATTATAAGTGCACACAACCACACCCAGCTAATTTTTAAAATTTATAGTAGAGATGAGGTCTCTCCACATTTCTTATGCTGGTCTCAAAATCCTGGACTCAGGCAATCCTCTCACCTCAGCCTCCCAAAATGCTGGGATTACAGGTGTGAGCCACTGTGCCTGACGGAAAAAAAGTCTTGTGCAATGCTGATGGAGGTGCAAGATAGTATAGTCACTTTGTAATGAAATTTAGTGGTTTCTTTAAAAATTTACCATATGACCCAGCAATCACAATTCTTGGTACTTACCCAAAGGAGTTAAAAACTAGTGTTAACAAAAAAATCTACATACCCATGTTTATAACAGCTTTATTCACAATTTCCAAAACATAGAAGAAACTAAGATGTTCTTCAGTAAGATGAATGGATAAATAAACTGTGGTACATTCAGACAATAAGATATAATTCAGCACGAAAAAATGAGGTATCAAGCCATGAAAATAATTGAAGGGAACTTAAATGTATATTACTAAGTGAAAGCAGCCAATTTGAAAATGCCTGCTACTGTATAACTATAGAAACAATAAGAAGTTCAGTTGTTTACCAAAGTTTGAGGGAGAGAGGGATAAATAGGCGGAACACATAATTTTTTGAGCAGTGAAAATACAATGCATGAAAATATAATGTCTGCCAGGGAAGGGAGGGTGGGATTGGTAGTTGAGAGAAACTGCTATGGGAGGGAGGGGCATACCTCATCAACGAGTTTACCTGCATAAGTCAATGTTTGTATACCTAACCCTGAATTGTACCCCACATCTTTAAAATTAAAAACAAGAATAAAGGTTAAAAAAGAGAAAATATAATGGTGGATATATGTCGACATACATTTGTTCAAACTTATAGAATATATGACACCAAAAGTGAAATCTAATGGAAACTATGGACTTCAGATGATAATGTTATGTCAATGTAGGTTCAATGAGTAGAACAGATGTACCAATCTGGCGGGTGATGATGGTAATCACAGAAGCTGTACATGTGTAGGAGCAGATAATATGTGAAAATATTTGTACCTTCCTCTTAATTTTGCTATGAACTTAAAACATCTCTAAAATATAAGGTCCTTCAAAATGAATCTAGATACAGTCTTTGCAGTATTCACAATATTTGATCCAAAATGGTTCATAAAGGGAAATATAAAATCCAGTAGTAGAAAAATTTTTAAAGAGAATTTATGAGAAAATCTATGCAATCATTTGTTTTTTGATGGATGTGTATATACACTTTTCAAAGCATAATCCATGAATTTAAGGAAAAAAACAAATTATAGTTTATTAAATTTAAATATGTCTAGTCTGTGAAGGATACTTTTTAGCACAACAAAATAGAAGACACAGACTGCAGAATATACTTGCACAAATATATGATAAATAAATACAAAATACACACAGTCTCTTAAAACTGTACAATAGGAAAATAAATAGCCATATTAAAAATTGTCTAAGATCTGAACAGATACCTCACCAAAGAAAATGTACGGATGACAAATAAACATATTACACAAATGCTCGTTCTTATTTGTTTTTTGGGGAAATTGCAAATTAAAAGTATAGTAAAATACCACTACACACCTATTAGATTATCTGAAAAATTACTGACAATAATAAATGCTGCAGAAAATGAAAAGCAATATAAACTCTTACTCATTGCTAATGGGTACGTAAAATGATAGAGGTACTTCAGAAGACAATTTGTCAGTCTCTTATAAAACTGTGTGATCACAGTTACCACATTATCTAGCAACCACACAAATCAATTATTCCATTGATTTGAAAACCTATACTAACACAAAAATCTGGGCATAATGTTTATAGCAGCTTTATTTATAATGACCCAAAATGGACACAGCCACATATCCTTCAATAAGTGAATGGATACATAAACTGTAAACAATCCTCAGTTTATCTAGGCAATGAATATTAATTAGTAGTATAAGATAAGAAGCTATCAAACCATGAAAAAAGAGAAATTTTAAATGCTTACTGTTAAGTTAGAGAAGTTAGTATGAAAACACGACATAAGATTTCAATGGTATAATATTCTGGAAAGAGTAAAAGTTTATAGAGAGTAAAGTGATCAGTGGTTATCAGGGCTTTAGGAGTAGGGAAGAGACGGAGAAATAAGTAAAGATTAGAGGATGTGGGGAGCAGTAAAATTATTCCGTATGATGCTGTAGTGGTGAATGCAAGACAATGCATTTGTAAACACCTGTAGAACTTGATTGCACAAAAGTTGAATCTTAATAATACATGTGCAAATTTAAAAACCTAATTTAGGTGATTGGGAGGTTACTTAAAATGTGCAGGATGTGACAAGATAATATAATTATATTACAGAGGTATGAAGCAACCTCATTTAATGGGGAAAGGAAGAAAAGGTGCTGACCCAAGCAACTTTGGAAATAAGTAGAATTTGTAAAAGTAAGACAATAAGAACTTCATATGAGCACTGTGCTGTAGTTGATAACATCACTTCCCATAGGTGTATGGATAAATAATTCTGCTATATATGCATACTGGAATTAAACAATAACATACATGGCAGATGGTGGAAATAAATTTTCTTACAGTTGGAGTAAAAGTTTATAGATAAGCAATGGAGGAAATGAAATATGATTCATGTGGTAATGGATGAAAGCTGGAAGCATTAGTATGAACACATGTTTAGCTTAATGTAGATACAGACGGTTACACATATAAATATTTATACATACGTGTATACACAAAGATTAATACACACACATTTTTTTCTCTGTCAGCTGAGAGGGCCTAAAAAATGATACTCCAGTAGCAATGAGCTCACCTAGTGCCCAGATCATGATTTATAATGCCATTCTCCATTGTAAGATAACAGAGCTCTTCAGAGAAGTGGCTTAGGGCAGGAGATATACAAGATGTATCTGGGAGGAGCAGAGTTTAAGATGGCGACCAACAGGTTGATCTGTAAGAGTCTCCATGGAGGCAAGTGTTCATAAAGACTGAGTGAGCGGACAGGTGATGGTGGGAGTGTGAAAGTCCATCTGAGGGGATACTCAGGTGCATGCACCCAGATTCCCCCTCTGAGGGTGACTGTAAGCCTCTGCCACCCTGAAGATTGGGGCATGGCTGGCAAGATCACGCACAGGAGTACCTGGTGTTCACAGGAATGCACCTGAGAAAAGCCTGCTGAATCCAGCTGATTCTCATTGCCTGGAGCCTGGCCCACACCATCACCTCTCATAATGGATCAACTGGGGCCCCAGATCTGATCAGTGGAGAGAGAGGATTGGGAAGGCTGGAGTAGAGTCCATTCCTGGTGAGGAGCCACCCTCTGCAACCATTTTCTTTGACCCAGGACCTGGCAGAGATTTGCATTGACCTGCCCAGCTCTGTGCAGCCTCCAACTTGTTGCCTAAGGAAATCTCATCAAACCAGGAGAGACAGAAGCCCCTCCCACAGGCTGAATCAGACACAGACAACTCAGATCTTTGTGGCAGACCAGTCAGGCAGCAAACTGAGTGAGCCCAGATCTGACTCACCACCCTCCCAAAGTAAGTCTGCAATAACTGACTCAAGCTATGAATAACCCTATCTGCCTGTGATGAGAGTAGAAGGGAGGTACTAGATATCAGAGCTGAAGGGACTCTGGACAAACAGGAAGGACCTCAGAACCAGCCTGATTCCTTGTTTTTATTTTTATTTTTTGACTGTTTTGCTCATTTTTGTTTGCTTTTAGTTTTAGTTGTTTTTTTTTTCTCTTTCATAAAGGTTTTGATAACATTTTCATATTTGCTTTGCTTTTGTTATTTTACTGATTTTTTTTCTTCTTCTTTCTTGTCTTTATAACCCCTGTTTGTGTAGGGGAAGTCTACATCAATAGGCAAGCATTTTATTGAACTGTGTGTTTGTGTGATTACTTGTATGCTCTAGGGTTTTTTTGTTTGTTTTGTTTTCTTTTTTCTGTCTTTGTGTCTCTTTTCATTTGTAAGCATGTATGTCTGTCTATTTTCCCCCTTACTCTTCTCTCACTCCACCTTCCTCTTGACCCTCCCTTCCTTCTTCCATTATTTTCCTTTTTCTTACATCATTTTGTTCCAGTGAGCAAACCTAAACCCCCACTGCAGGACAGATTGTAAAGCAATAGGAAGTGTGTTCCCTGGTGCCCATACACCTGTCAGTGAATACTGGGATCTGCAGATAGATTATGAATCACAGCTCCCCACTCTACTAAATCTCAAAACTGCAAAAAGTACAGGCTCCAACCCACAATCCAGCTTTAGAAGTGAACAAAGCCAGAGGATCCACGCAAGGAAGAATAAAAGACAGCAAAAAGAAGTAAAAGCAACTCCACCATCCCTGAAAAACAGAATTAAAGAAGAGTGGGGGGGAAAAGTGTGTGGGGGGAGGAAAATCTACACAAATGAAGAAAAACCAAAAGAATATGAATCTCTCACAGACTCCTAGAATGTTAGACACTGAGAAAACAGATTTTAGAACACAAACAATGAAGAGCCCCCAAAATGACTGGTCTCAAGCTACAAATCCAGATATCAAGATATTAATGGAGAGATTAAAAAGAATTGAAGAGAGACAAGAGGAAAATAGGAAGGAGATGATAACTGCGATAACAGCAGTAAAGAAAACTGTGAATGAAATAAATAACAAACTGATAAGCATGGAAAACAGAATTAGTCAAGCAGAAGAAAGAATCTCAGAGCTTGAGGACCAAAATATAGAACTAACCCAAACTGTCAAAAACATAGAAAAGAAGCTTAAAAAGACAGAACAAAACCTTCATGAGATGAGTGATTAATTAAAGAGGCTGAACCTAAGAGTAAATGAACTTCCTGAGGCAGAAAGAGAGACAGGACCCTGGAAGAGACATTCCATGAAATCATTCATCTCATCAGTGATGCAACCATTCAAACACAAGAGATTTAGAGAACCCCTGCAAGACAACAAATGAGAAAACCAACTCCTAGACACACAATAAATCACCTAAAAAAAGTAGGCATAAAAGAAAAAACTCTAAAGACAGCAAGAGATAAAGGTCAGGTCAGACTACCTATCCAGGAAGACCAATTAGAATAGCTGCAGATTTATCTACAGAAATACTTCAGTCTAGGAGGGCTTGGAGCCCAATCTTCAGAGATCTCAAAAATGTCAATTTCAACCAAGAATAACACTCCCAGCTAAACAAAGCTTCATCAGTGAGGGATAATTAAAATCTTTTCCAGACATCCAATGCCTACGAATTTGCGCTGCCTGTAGACCAACTCTACAAGAAACACTTAAGAAAGTATTAAACAGAGAAGGAAGGGGAAAAGAAAAAAAAAACACGTTCTTCATAAGAGTGCAGGAAAAAGATTGAAAACACATGAATCAATCCAAAAATCAAAAGAAAGACAACAAACAAATAGCAACAGCAAAACTATAAGAACCTCATGACAAAGATAAACTCTCACATTTCAATAATTAGCCTGAATGTGAATGGACTAAGTGCACCACTGAAAAGTCATAGAATGGGAAAATGGATAAAATATGAGGCAACAACATATTGTCTCCAAGAGACTCATCTCACCAGAAAGGAAACTCACAGACTCAAAGGAAGAGGATGGGGAGCAAAATTTCAGGTGAATGGAACACAAAAGAAAGCTGGAATTGCAATCTTAATCACAGACAAAATACCCTTTAAGTTATCAAAAATTTAAAAAGATGAAGGTCACTGTATAATGATAAAGTTTCAATCCATCAACAAGAACTATCTATCCTAAACATATGTGCACCCAACATAGGAGCACCAACATTCGTAAAGCAGCTTCTAGTCAAACTAAATAAAGAGATTGACTCTAACACTATCATAACTGGGGACTTTAATAACCCACTCACAGCCCTAAAGAGTTCATCATGACAAAAAATCAGCAAGGAGATCCTGAACCTCAATGAGACTCTTGAACAAATGGACTTAATTGATACCTACAAAACACTCCTCTAATGACCATAGAATATACATTTTACTCATCCCCACATGTAATATACTCCAAGATCGACCACATTGGCCATAAATCAGACATCAACAAATTTCAAAAGATTTAAATTTTGCCATACACCTTTCCAGACTACAGTGGAATAAAAATAATTATCAACACCAACAAAGTTCCCCCGAAACCCACAAAGACATGGACACTAAACAGTATGATGCTAAGCAACTCCTGGGTCAACAATGAAATCAAAGCAGAGATTAAAAGGTATTTGGAAACAAATAGAAATGAAGAAACATCTTACCCAAACCTCTGGGATACCCTAAAAGCAGTAGTAAGAGGGGAATTCATATCTTTACAAACACACAAGAAGAAAACGGAAAGATCACAAGTCAACAGCCTAACAGGTCACCTAAGGAAGCTGGAAAAGCAAGACCACCAAAACCCTAACTTCAGCAGAAGAATCCAGGCCATCAAAATAAAAGCACAAATCCAGGACATAGAAGAAAAAAGAGAATACAAAAAATAATTGAAACAAAAAGCTGGATCTTTGAAAGAATAAACATGATTGATGGTCCCCTAGTCATACTGACCAAGAAAAAGAGAGAAAAAGCCCAAATAAACTCAATCAGGAACACAAAAGATGAAATCACAACTGACCCTGAAGAAAAGCAAAAGAGTATCAGAGACAACTATATACACTTGTATGGAAACAAACTTGAAAAATCTAAAGGAAATGGAGGATGTTCTGACATCACACAACCTCCCTAGGTTGAAACAAGAAGAAACTGAGATCCTAAATAGACCAATAACAATCAAGGAAATTGACTATGTCATAAGAAAACTACCTACAAAAAAAAAACAACAAAAAAAAACCCTGGACCAGATGACTTTCCAGCAGAATTCTACAAAACATACAAGGAGGAACTGATACGAATCTTATTGAAAGTATTCCAGGCTACTGAGAAAGATGGAACTCTCCCCAAATCATTTTATGAAGCTAACATCACATTGATACCCAAGCCAGGTAAAGACCCAACAAAGAAAGAGAACTACAGGCCAATATCCTTGATTAACATAGATGCTAAAAATTTCAACAAGATCCTAGCAAACTGGATTCAAAAACACATCTCAAAAATCATCCACCACAACCAAGTAGGCTTCATCCCTGGGATGCAAGGCTGGTTCAACATTCATAAGACTATAAACATAATTAAATACATCAACAGACATAAAAACAAAAACCACATGATTATATCATTAGATGCAGAAAAAGCTTTTGATAAAATCTAGCACTGCTTCTTGATAAAAACCCTCGAACATCTAGACATAGGTGGAACATACCTCAAAATAGTAAGAGCCATCTACGAGAAACCCACAGCCAGCATGCTCCTAAACAGACAAAAAATGGACATTCCCCCAGAAAACTGGAACAAGATAAGGATGCCTACTCTCATCCCTCTTGTTCAACATAGTTTTGGAAGTATTAGTTTGAGCAATCAGAGAAGAGAAGATGATCAGGGGTATCCAAATATGAAAAGAAGAAATCAAGTTATCTCTCTTTGCAGATGACATGATTGCATACTTTGAAAACCCAAGAGCATCTGCCAAAAACCTCCTTGCACTGATAAAGGACTTTGGTAAAGTCTCAGGGTATAACATAAATGTGCAAAATACAATTTCCTTTTCTATACACCAATAATAAAGAAACAGAAACCCAAATAAAAAGCACAATTCCTTTCACACTAGCCACAAAAAAATAATGAAATACCTTGGCATCTTCCTAACCAGAGATGTGAAAGACCTTTAAATGAAAACTACAAAACACTGCTCAAAGTAATCAAAGATGACACAAACATGTGGAAAAATATTCCATGCTCATGGATTGGAAGAATCAACATTGTTAAGATGTCCATTCTACCTAAGGAAATCTACAGACTTAATGCAGTACCCATCAAATTACCAGCAACAGTCTTCTCAGACCTAAAAAAAACAACACAGGAATTCATATGGAAACATAAATGACCAAGAATAGCCACAAAAATCCTCAGACAAAAAAGAAAAACAAAAAACAAAATAACTGAAGCAGGAGGTTCACACCACACTCTCAGACTTTAAAGTTTATAATAAAGCTACAATAATCAAAACAGCCTGGTATTGGTACAAGAATAGGCATATAGACCAATGGAATAGAATTAAGATTTCAGAAACAAAACCTCAATTTCTCAACCAAATCATCTTTGACAAAACCTCCAGGAACAACCACTGGAGAGAGGAGAATTTATTCAGTAAATGGTGCTGGAAAAGCTGGCTGACCATGCACAGAAGATTGAAACATGACCTACCTATCCCCATACAGAAAAATTAACTCTAAAATGGATCACAGACCTAAATGTAAAACCTCAAACTGTAAAAACCTTAGAAAATGCAGAAGACACTCTTATGGAAGTTGGAACTGGCAACCAATTCCTGATCAAAACCCCAAGTGCCCATGCCATAAGAGATAAGGTAGACAAGTGGGACCTCATTAAACTGACAAGCTTCTGCAAAGCCAAAGAAACCATCAAGAGAGAAGGGAGACAGCCCACAGACTGGGAAAAAATATTTGCTGACTTCATGTCTGACAAAGGCCTAACATCAAGGATCTACAAGGAACTCAAACATGCTGAAAAGAAAAAAAACAAACAGCACCATTACAAAGCGGGCTAAAGATATGAATAGACACTTCTCAAAAGAAGACATACGAGCAGCCAACAGAGACATGAAAAAATGCTCAACTTCACTAGTCATCAAGGAAATGCAAATTAAAACTACACTGAGATACCACCTAAACATTTTTAGGCATCTCACTGTATGACACATATGAATTGAAATGACAAAATATAAAACAATAGTGATTTGATACTTTAGACATTGTGAACTGGAAAATGAATCTTTTTAATCCTTAATAGTGTGCAAAATCCTCTGTAGATTCAAAATAAGACTAATGGTATGAGTTCCCTCCATTTTGTTATATGTTTCTTCAGGATCTATGATTTAAAGTTTCAGATATTTAAAAATAAAAAATTTCTTTTTAAAAGAATTGAAAAAAATGTTTTGAAATCCTTTTATCTTATGCAGTGATCTGGTTGGCTCAATTTTTCTGAAAATAAAAATAATAATTTATCAACATTAAAAAGACTTAGTGCTGGACATGATGCTCTATTATAAGAAGATCTTTAATTTGTGGCCACATTTTTAAGTACATGGGAAAAATGATTAATTTACACTTGCAAAGTATAAAAAATTTACTCATTTAATATGAGACAAAATTTTGCTTAGGAAAATTAATCCAAGTTTATTCAAAATTGCACTGCAAAATGAATGATTTCATGGAGTCATGACTATCATAACAGATTACTAGAAATTTATAATTAAAGTTTTACAAATGAAAATTAGCATATAATATCTGAGTGCTGTATATTAATCAACTAATACCTAGTAAGGTACCCACTCAGGATGTATAGCTTAATGAAAGATAGCAGCAGATAAAACTAATTAAAAAGAACATTAAAAATTCTATAGGTGATTGACTTAGGAAATTGAAATTTAGTTAGCATATTTTAGTTTCCTCATTCAAGTCTTCAAATTATTATTTAACATTTATGTAGTACACTAAATTAATATTTATGCAAGTTTAATGTATTTCATTATTTGGTATTTTCTTTTTAATTCCTTTATATTATAGTATTTTTCATGTAATCTAACAGATTCTGTGAGTCACTGAATAAGAATAAACAAATAGGGAGTAAGCATGCAGTTCATGTTTAGAAAATGTAATATGCTTTCTTTGTTATAATCACATTCTAAGTTGAAATCTTCCCCACAGTACAGAGACAAAATAATGCAGTCATAATAAGTAATAGCAATAGGGGAAGTGAAAAGGAATCAGAATTTTGCTGTTTTTCTTCTGTTGTTGCTGCCCTTCTCCTTCTTTCTCTATTTCTCCTGATTTTTTCTCCTTCTCTTTATATTTCTTCTTTTCTTCTCCTCTTCTTCCTTTCTTCTTCTTCTCTTATGTTTTATTTTGATTTGAATGGGCACAGCTAGGCTAGTGAAGTTAGATTTCTTCAAAGCTGAATGCACCAAGGGCAACAAGTAGTTACTGGCATTTAGAAGTGGCAAGAAATATGAACGTGAAGGATGAGTCCATTTTTCTAAGTAATTGATCTACGTTGATTATTTTGAAATATTATGATGCTTCATTGAAATTTAACTCTTTGATTAGTTATTAGCTATATACACACATCTTTATTGTTGTATTGGTCCCATACGTGATTTTAACTTTGCTGTATTCTCCAGAAAAGTACCAAATAAGCTCTTGGGAAATCAGACAACTCTCCTCTCTATTTTTTAATGCCTTTTTAATACTGAAATATATACTTTAAAAAACAAAATAGAAAGTTTAAGATTTAAGTACATGGGAAAATAAAAAGATTTTGCCCTTATATCTGTATAATATTGCATGTGTGGAATTAAATAAGGTGACTGCAATAGTATATTTGTTATTTTCCTCCTTCACTATATCTGCCTAGCTTAAATTCAGTGACAGCAATGTTGATAATTTATATTGAAATAAATGTACACATCATCTTTCAAAACATTTCAATTGCTATGAAACTTTAAGCAAAAGAGGTTGATTTACAGTAACTTGTTTGGGATGCAAAGTTCTTAAAATAATAGTTAAGAAGTTGTTCTATAAACACTAAAAATATAAATATGTTGAGATATTAATACCTGTTATATCTTTCATTTTTAATGTTTTTCTCTTCATTCAGAGTTATTGTTTTTATCAATACATAAATGTGATTAAATAACTGTCATGAAACAATAGTATGGGTTAAAGTTCTGTTTCACTTCATGTTTACCCAGAATCAGAATAATTTTAAGAAGTGTAGAAATCTCGGCTAAATATTTTTGTTTTGAATAGAGAGAATTTCTCACAATATAGATGTTTGAAATGTTTGGCATTAGAAATATACATACTATATGGAATATCTATTTATTTATTTATTTATTTATTTTGATTTATTGTAGAGATGAGGTCTCACCTGCCCAGGCGGTCTCGAACCCGCGGGCTCAGGCAATCCACTCACCTCAGCCTCCCAAAAGCACAGGATTACAGGTTGAGCCACCAAGCCTGGCTTTACTATATGGAATATCAAAATTGTTTCTAAATATTAGTTTTTAGAAATATTAAAGTAAATTCCAGTATAGCAACTGTCATATTGTACTAGACCAGTCCATTATTGCATCACAAAGCAAGTTTAAGTATGAAATTATCCTGGATTTATTAAACTATTCTTTAGTTAGACTTGCAAATATTCAGTTTAGAAATTGTTTTCTGTGTTTGTAGTGTTTACATCTGTGTTGTGGTTAGTTAGTTCTGAACATTGCCATATAATAGAGGTACAAAATGTGGCGTGAATGCAATAATGAGTTTATTTATTAATGTAAATTAGTTTATATTCTAGTAACAAACAATCCCCCCATTAGTATCATTACAAAACAAGTTTGCTTCTTGCTCACGTCACATTTTCACATGGGAAAGAAGTAGCTTTTTTTCCACACAGTCATTCAAGGACTCAGGGCAAGAAAAGCTTTACTATCTTCCAGTTGCATTATTTGAAGCACATGGCCATTACCAGAGAGATTCTGAATAATTTTAGGATGGCTTTTTACTGAATAAGCATAGAAATCACACACACACACACACACACACTCACACACACATGTGCATACACACACATACACACACACACACACACACACACACACACACACAGTGCTTCCTTTCATGGCTTTTTTGGCAAGAACAAGCTGTAGAATTCCAGAACACATCTGTAAAGTGCAGGCTGTCTTTTATGTGGAAGAATATAAGAACTGGATATGAGAGCTTACTGGAAATGCCATTCATTAACTTTCATCATTACATTTTGTATTAGGAAACTTCTTTAAATAGATTCACATGTAAATTGTGTTTTGCAGGTGTCTACTATATTCAGAGTGGAGGCACAATAGGAGGGGGAGTAAAAGTTAAATACAGTGTCAAGAAAAATACTTCAAATTAGCTCCAAAAAGAATATAATTTATATTTGTATTATGAACACAACACTTAGGTATGTCTTAGAAATCACAGAGTAGAATTCTTAAACTGATTTGAATTAACTATTTTTTGTTTTTTTAAAAAAGTCCTAACTTGATTAACATGTGTTTTTTAGGTGTATATAATTTTATTATAGTTCTTTGAAACTTGGAAATACTTCTAGTGACTAGTAGCAAAAAAAAAAAAAAGAAAAGAAAAAAACAACTATAAAAACCTCCATTTAAAAGAAATCCAAGCCGGGCTCAGTGGCTCAGCCTGTAATCCCACGCCTTTGGGAGGCTGAAATGAGTGGATTGCCTGAGCCCGCGGGTTCAAGACCCGCCTGGGCAGCAAGACCTCATCTCTACAATAAATCAAAAAATCAACCGGGCGTGGTAGCGCATGCCTGTAATTCCGGCTACTTGGAAGACTGAGGCAGAAAGATTGCCGGAGCCCAGCAGGTTGAGTCTGCGGTGACCGGGAGCGGCCACTGCACTCCAGTCTGGGTGACAGAGTGAGACTCCAACTCAAAAAAAATAAAAATAAAAATAAAATAAATAAAAAAAATTAAAAAAGAAATCCATATGCTGTAAGTACTGTGCTTTATTTCATTTAAATTTTTATCATGATTGTGATGTAATTACCCATATTTTACAGTTGAGGAAACTGGGAGTAAGGAAGTCAAATAAACTGCTTAATATCATATAGTTCATGAATTATAAAGCTAGTGAATAGATAATTTAAATCCAGTTTTTTTTATTTCAATGATTCTAATGTCCATGTACTTAAATATCATGCTATACTTTTCCAACTATACATAGAAAGACTTTACAAAGTTAAATAATTTATCATTAGAAAATCTCATTTCCCAGTCTTGCCAGGAAGTAAATGATTTTCCTACATGTGTAAATTGAAATTATATTTAATAATGAACTTCAACACACTTGTGAACAATGAACTCAGGTAAATTAAAATTATAAGTAACGATGTAAAAGAGAATTTACACAATTTTATTGTTACTGCTGATACAGAAGTAAACAAAAGCAAAAACAAACACAAACCTCTTAAGTTCTGAAGACTCATAGTATTTACAGTTCTCATTTGAATTATTTTTAGTTATAGTTATATGTCACATCCCTAAAATTTTCTTGAAACAAGCATGTGTATCCGTGTTTCATCATTCTATTTCTGTCACATATTCACTAGGTAAATTTGCTACTTTGTTATATTAATGCAAATGTAAGCTTCTCACTTTGTCCACTTAAACCTACATTCATTTATCTTTAATTAACATTGATTTATATATGATTGTACAGCTATTAATTAAAAACACTTTTGGGTAAGATATATCATAGACTCAGAATGAGAAGAATGTAATTGCTAATATGTCTTTGTATGAAGCCTCTAAGTAAATACTGGATAATGGTGAAGCACCTATTTTTCACTTTGTCCTTTGAGGACTGGTAAGACAGTCTTTAAAGTAAAACCAGCCTCTCCACTGTCCTAGTTTGGTGCTTAAAAATCCCAGGGTAATTGTCTATTTTAGGTTCTTTCCTAAAGTCTTTTAAGCTTATACGATTTTTTTAAATGAGTTATCTACACTCACTATCAGTCATCTACAATTAATGGTTATCTATGCTAACATAAGCAGAAAATATTTTATAGAACCATTTCTGACCACTGTCACCTAGAAAAAAGAAAAGAGTGTAAGCTAGTACAACCTCTGTGGAAAACAGTGTGGCGATTCCTAAGAGATCTAAAAATTGACCTTCCATACAACCTAGCAATGACCTTTCTGGGACTGTACCCAGAGGAACTCATCCCTCTATGAAAAAGATACCTGCACATGCATGTTTATTGCAACATTATTCACACTAGCAAAAACATGGAACCAACCATGCTGCCCATCGAAAGTGGACTGGATAAAAATAGTACATATACATGATGGAATATTACACAGCCGTAAAGAAGAACAAAATTATGAACTTTACAGCAACTTGGATAGATTAAAAGTCTACAATACAAAAAAACAGTACCACATGTACTCATTCATAAGTGAACTCTGAACATTTATCATAATACCATAAGAAAAGAATTGGCAGTGGTGGGAAACTGCCAGGGGAGGGGAGCGTACTTCATCAATAAGGTTATCTGATCTGAAACCAGGTGAAGTGGGGACCAAAATGAGGCCCACACTTTACCTGTACAATGACCATTTGTATGCCTAATCCTGAATTATACCCTTCATGTTTAAAATAACAACAAAAAAAATCCTCACATGTATCCCATGATTCTAAAATTTAAAAAAAGAAATTGACATTAAAAAAAGAAAAAGAAGAAGAGGGCTTTAGAGACTATAAAGACAGGATGGAAGAATTTTAAGGGAAGAAAAAGAGGAAAGGATAAAGCCTTAGGCCTAATAAGTATATAAGGATGAGTCACGGCCCTAAGCCTTCCAGAACAAAGCATAAAAATCTTAGTGGAGCTGGGTGTGGTGTTGCACATGTCTATAATACCAGCTACTTGGGTGGCTGAGGCTAGAGGATCAATTGAGTCCAGGAGTTTTGGGTTGTAGTGCACCATGCAGATTGGGTGTCCACACTAAATTCGACATCAACTTGGAGTAGACCTTTTGAGTGGTATACCCAAGCAAGTGGTTTGCCCAGAACTCAAGCTGTAATCTTTACACATTAAATCTTATGACTCATCATTTTAAAGACATTAACCTTCCCCCAAGTCATCTTCAACCATTTTCATAAAAGCAGGACAGAGAGACAGCCTAATCTATGTCATCAGGATATTTGACTTCTGGTAGACTGTAAAGTGTTTTGTTGCACTGTAATGTATTTGGTAATCTAATATCCCAAACTAGCTAATCACATTTTACTTGATGCTAAAGTAATATGAATATAATTTTATTACAAACTTATTATCATAACTAAAGTTAAAGATTCAAATAGGAGTGTTTGGATTCCTAAACTATATTCCCCCCTGTGGGACTTTACATGCAGGCATTGAATAAATGAAATGAAAGTAATTAACTAAAACAAGCAAAGATATAACTATGCATTGTCTTTGTTCCTTTGTCAAAGATCAGTTAATCATTTTTATGTGGGTCATTTTCTGGGATTTCTATGCCATTCCATTGATCTATTTGTTCATTCTGTCACCAGTAACACATTGTTTTGATAGCTATAGCTTTGGAGTAAATCTTGAAGTTGAGTAGTGTAAGCCCGCCAACTTACTCTTCAATATTATTTTGGCTATTACTATGATATGAATTTTTTCAAGTCTCTTTAAAATTCATGTGATGAAATGCTAACAAGATGGTGAAATTAGGTGGTAGAGCTTTTGGGAGAGGCTTAGGTGTTACCTTTTAAGTTAGATGATTAGAGATTAAGAGCCTTACAAAAGAGGCCCAGGGATGATCGTTTACCCCTTCTATTTTGTGAGAACAACAGTTAGATGTTGCCATGGATGAATCAAAAGTTGACCCTCACCAGATATCAAATCTTCTAGTCTGTCTGTATTTTGGACTTTTAGTTCTAGAACTGTAAGAAATAAATGTATTTTGTTTATAAGCTACCCAATCTATGCTATTTTATTATTCTGGATCTTTTGCTTCTCCATAAAAAGTTTAGAATCAATTTGTGAATATCCAAAAACAACTTACTGGGACTTTAGTTTGCATTACATTCAATTTCTAGGTTTATTTGAGAAGACTGATATATTGATAATATCAAGTCTTTTTATTTCTGAAATAAGATGTTGCTCCATCTATTTGATTGTTCTTTATAAGAGTTTTGGTTTCCTTATAAAGATACATATAAATACATATGTATTATATGTATATATGCATATATAAATTTATCCCTGAGTATTTTAGTATTGGGCAATACTAATTCAAATATTATTTATTTAATTTCAAATTTCTGTAATGTAGGAAAATGATTGCCTTTGTTTATTAAACTTATATCCCAAAACCCTTCTATAATCACTCATTAGTTCTGATAGTGAGTTTTTTGTCCAGTCTTTCAAAATTTCTACATAGTTTAATATATCATCTGTAAATAAAGACAGTTTTATTTCTTTCTTTTCAAACTATATTCCTTTTATTTTTTTTGTGGTCTTGTTGCATTACCTAAGGCTTTCAGTACAATGTCAAAAATGAGTAGCGAGAGCAGATAATCTTGCTTTCTTTTTAATCTTAGTAGGAAAACTTCAGATTTCTCACTATTAAGTATGATGTTGGGTATAGGTTTTATATAGATATTTCTTATCAAGGTGAGAAAGCTCCCCTCTATTGATGGTTTGACTTTTTATTATGAATTGATGCTGTTTTTTAATGCATATATTTATATAATCATGATTTTTCTTCATTAGTCTGTTGATGCAATGGCTTGCATTAACTGATTTTTGAATGTTAAATAACTCTTGCATGAGTGTGACAAATCCCACTTGGCCACGTGGTACAATTATTTTTATACATTGTTGGAATTAGTTTGCTAATTTTTTTCCAGAATTTTTGTAACTATGTTCACAGACTAATTGGATTGGATTTCTTCTTCCTCTTCTTCCTCCCCCTCCTCTTCCTCCTCCTCCTCTCCCCCCCACTTCCATTTCTTCTTCTTTTCGGCAATGTGTTTATCTGCTTTTGGTATTAGGTTGATAATGGCTTCATATAATGAGTTACAGAGTTTTCCTCTGCTTCCATCTCCTGGAAAAAATTGTAAAGAACTAGTATAATTTTGTTCTTAAATGTTTGCTAGAATTCACTGGGGCTGGTACTTTTTGTTTTGAAAGTATATTAATTATTCAGTTCTTTAGTAGATATTGGCAGATTCAGATTGTCTATTTCTTTTTGTATAAGTTTGGACAAACTGTATCTTTCAATAAATTTGTCTATTTCATCTGGGTTGTCAAATTTGTGAGCATAATAATTTTTATTATTCTTTTAGTGTTCATGTGAACTGCATTGATGTCTAGTAATTTGCATCTTCTCTCTCTCTCTCTTTTCAATAAACTTAGTTAGATACTAACCAATTTTATTGATATTTTCCAAACACCAACTTTTGGTTACTTTGATTTTCTCTATTGATTCTCCTGATGTTTGTTCTAATTTTATTACTTTTCTTTTCTGCTTGGACTTTATGTCCTCTTCTTTTTCTACTTTCTAAAGATAGAAGCCTATATTACCAATTTGAGATTCATTTTTTTTCTAGTACAAGTTGCATATCCCTAATTCAATCATCAAAGATCTTAAATGCTTCAAATTTGAAAGTTTTTTGAGTGCCAACATGACACAATGTAATGTTCAATGGAGAATTTTGGATTTCAGAGATTTGCATTATAAATGCATAACCAATAAGCATAATTTAAATACCCCCAAATCAAAAAATAAATAAATAAATTGAAGCACTCTTGATTCCAAGAATTTTGTATAAGGGATAATCAATATATAAATTCAATGCTATAAATTTTTATGTAAGCACTGCTTTAATTTAAGCCCACAAATTGATAAGTTGTGTTTTTATTTTAATTTAATTTAAAATATTTTAAATTCTCTTAAGATTTCTTATTCGACCTCTATGTTATTTGATTGCATATCATTTAGTCTTCAATATTTGGGAATTTTTCTTTTATCTTTCTGTTATTGATTTCTACCTTAATTCCTTTGTAATCTGAGAGCAGACATTGAGTTATCTCTATTTTTGTAAATCAGTTAAGACATATTTTTTGGCCAAGGGTGTGATTTATTTTGGTGTATGTTCCATGTGAAATTTTAAAAATGTATGTTCTGCCTTGTTGGATGAAGTAACATATTTATTGATTAAATATTAGATAGCTTTGTTTTTAATCTTAGTAAGAAAACTTACTTTGTTTTTAATTTTAGTAGGAAAACTTCAGATTTCTCACTAAATACCAGGAATTGTCATACTACAACTAGTTAAGTTGACTTTATTCCCGAATCAATATACAAATAGAAGACACAACTAAAATATAGTGGAAAGATACCAAAATCCATATTAAGAAAGTCTGTGGAGAGAATATTATATTTGTTTCTCACTACTATTTTCCACAACTGTTCCAACTTTGTTTTTATACATCTTCTACATTATTTGCATCATATATTTATTACATATTTTTCCTGCATGTTGTTTCTTTTGCTGATATTTTCTATATGCAAAAATTTTATTCTAAAAAAAATAGAAAACTCTACTAACTAGAAAATTATCAACCAAAAGAAAAAAGTGCTAGAACCATCTTTACTACAAGTCAAGAATGATATGTGTTTCATGATTACTGCACTTTAATTCTGGAAGTCCTAAAAATTTAAGTTAAAGAGAAAAAAAAAATCAAGCACAAAATATATACAATAAGAAAAATAATTATCTTTGTCTAAATATAATATGATTGAATTTTTGGAAAGCTGACTATAGCTAATAATAATATATTGTATATTTTAAAATTACGAAAAAGAGTAGATTTTGAACATTCTTACCATAAAACAGATAGATAGGTGAAGTGAAAGTGATATAAATGTTAATTAGATTAATTTAATTCTTCTACAATATATGCATACATCAAAACCTTACATTGTACTTCATAAATATATACAAATATCATTTGTGATCTAAAAGTAAATTTTTTAAATGTTAGTAAAGGATAAGAAAGTTGGAGAGAGAAGTGGGATTGGCAGCTGAAGAAAACTGCCAGGGGATGGAGGTGCATACCTCATCAACAAGGATACCTGCATAATAAACATTTGTATGCCTAACCCTGAATTGTACCCCACATCTTTAAAAACAAAAACAAAAAAGCAAAAAAAGATAATTTTATGGGGGGAAGAATAAGCAACTTAATAAAAATTGTTGTTCACAAAACTAGTATTCAAAACTATAGAATTTGCAAATATAATCACCATTTAATAAATGCGAGAAGTTTCCATTTGAAATTTGAAATAAGCAAAAAAGGTAAAATAGAAAATACAATATTAATGGCAAATTATCCTAATATTTCCACACATTTCTTCAAATCAAAAAAATGAAAAATTGTTTTTATATTTTCTATACAGATTTGCAGAATATTCAGAAAGTAATAGCATAAATTAAAAAACATTTAGATAAATAGGAAGACATACTATGGCATGGAAAGAAAATCTCAACATGAATGAGGTCTCATTGACTTCTACCAAGATCATTTGAAAAAAATGAAGCTAGTGATATAATGTATTTCCAATCAAAAACTCAGCTGTCAATTGGAAGAAATTGACTAGTTGACCTAAAATGTATGTGGAAGTAAAAATGAAATAAAGCAGCTAAAACAAAAGACCTAGATATAGAATATATAAATGGCACAACTCAATAATAAAAAAAATTGAATAAACATTTCTCCAAGGAAGATATACAAATGGCATATGAGCCATTATTACATCATGAGTCATCAGAGATATGTAATCAAAACCACAGTGAGATACTTCTTTACACTCACTTGGGTGGCTAGAATCAACAGTCAGAAACAAGTTTTGCATTGGATGTGGAGAATTCAGAACCCTAATACACTTCTGATGGAAGTGTAAAATGGTATAGATAATTTGCATAATCATTTGGCAGTTCCTCAAATCATTAAACATAAAGGTACCATATGACCCATTTATTTTATTTTGAGGCATATATACAAACAAAATAAAAGCATATATCCACACAAAATCATTTACACAAATGTTTATAGCAACTTTATTCATAACATCCAAAAATCCATCAACTCAAAGTACCAAACCACCCAAAATTCCATCAATTGACAAATGGATAAACAAAATGTGGTATATCTATGCAATTAAATATTATTTAACCTTAAAAAGTAATGAAGTACTGATATATGCTATAACATTGATGAACATTTTGAAAGTGAAAGAATCCATTTATAAAAGATTGTCTATTGTACTATTTAATTTGTATCGAATGTTCTTTGCTGAGAAATCTATAAAAAGAAAAAGCAGTTCAGTGTCTCTCTAAGATTAAGGCAGAGGGTAATTGATAAAGGATATTTTTTATGTGATGGTAATGCTCTAAAATTTACTATTGTAATGTTTACATAGAAATGTGCATATACTAAAAACCACAGATTTTAACTGTAGAACCCAAGGAGAAAATTCTCCTTCACCCTCTGTAGGTTTGCTGAAAATCATATGACAAAAGGCAGATTAATAGGAGAAAAGGTACAGATTTATTTGATCGTAGTTTAATGTGACACAGGAGTCTTCAGAATAAAAGCCCAAAGATAAAGAAGACACTATCCCTTTACATGCTTAGGTTGAAGAAAGTATGGGCAACCATGCAGAGATATAATTAGACAAAAAGTTTGTGATCTAATGTTAATAGATTGAGTGGAAAAACCCCAGGAGTCCTGCCCAGATTCTTCTTGGCCTCTCTATGCAGTATTTCTTCCTTCTGGCTGTGGAACAAGAGCCTCTCAAGAATGGGCGTTTTATGACCTACAATAAAACAAAGTAAGTTAGAAAATTTATTTATTGCCAGCTTTTGCACAGAAAGGTAGGGGAGAAAAAAAAGAGAGTAGTACTTTTAGGCTTATGACTGGATTTGTGGAAAAGAGACTCTGGATTTTATGACCCAACTTGGGGAAGAGAAATTCTAGTTTCTATGGCTAGCCTCAGAGAAGAGTGAGGAGCCAGAGATTTAAAAGAGGAGGAGGAGGAGAAGAAGAAGAAGAAGAAGAAGAAGAAGAAGAAATACTTTTGCATCTGAGGCTGGTTCTTAGGCCTTTGTTTTGGTGTATAATTTTTTTTCTGAGCCCCAACAGTACACTTTAAATAGGTTAACCATATGGTCTGCATGGTATGAGAACTATATTAGAATAATGATGCTTAAAAATAACCCTAAATATATACTTCAGCAAAATTTAAAATTTCATCTCATTAAAGACCCAGGTAAGAAAACTTAAAAGAGAAAGACATAATTTGAGAGAAAATATTAGCAACAGAGTTATGTAACAACAAAATTGTTTTCAGAATATAAATAACTTACCAGTCACTGATAAAGATAAAAAAACAGAATTTTAAAGAACAGAGAAAAACCTACACAAAACCTTCATAATAAAAAACATGTGAATGTGTAAATAGGTGTTCAAAGTCATAAGTATCATAAAAACATATATAAAAACTAAATGCAGATACTCCTTAGAATGGCTTATATGAAAAACCTGACAATATCAAGTGTTGGTGAGGATGTTGAAAGACTTGAATTTTCATATATTAAAAATGGAAGTGGGAAATGTTATAACCACCTTAGAAGACAGTTTAGTAGTTTTCTATAAAGTTACTGTAAATATGCCTGTTATTATTAGTCAGCAATTTTTATCAGTATTTAAGTGTAGAAAATGAAAATATATGAAAAATATATTTGCAAAGATGATTATAGCATCCTGATTTATGGAAGATAGCAACTATAAACAAGATACCATCAAGAAGAAAAATAGAAGAATAAAATATGGTTTATTCATATAATTAATTACTACTATCTAGAAGAATAAAATATGGTTTATTCATATAATTAATTACTAATCAACAATAACATAACAAGAACAAAAGAAAAAGTCACTAAAGAGTACATAATTGTGATTCCAGTATATTACACACACACACACACACACACACACACAGACACACAGACACATATTTTGTTCAAAATAAATCTTTGAAGACAATAATCAGAACACTAGTTTCTTCAGGTTGAGTGGTCAGTGGAAATGGGGGGCTTAAAGGTATTTTATAGAATAATAGAAATGTTCTCTTTAGATTTGAGTAGTGGATTACTCAAATTACATTTGTCAAAAATTATTTAACTGTGGAATTTAAATCTGTATATTTCATTGTATGTAAATTGTACCAGATCAAGTAAAATTAAGATTCAGGACAGTATACAATGTTTGTTATCAATTTCAAAAGAAGGGTAGAAAATACATATTGGAGAAGAACCAAAAACAGCCACAAAATTTATTTATAAATAATTGCGTGTTTATTCTTACATGATTAAACTTCAAAGTACTCTCCATTTGATGCAATACATCTATCAAGATGCTTTCCACTGCTCAAAACAGTTTTAGAAACTTGTCAATTTTGGTGACTTTTTGTTTTGAAAGTTGAATTTAATGAGAGGACAGAAAAGATCCCACCGTAGGAGGGGACCCATAGGGTTGCCCAATTTTGATGCCTTTCAGTGCTTCGTTTGTTTTGGGTTTCACCTCATTGGCAAAATATTTTCCTTCAAAGACTTTTTCCATCCATTTATTTGTTGATGGATGTTTAAGTTGATACCATATCTTGAAAATAAATTTTTGCAATTCTAGACATAAAATTCAAAAAGTTGATTATAAAATTGATGAACTTCAGGAAAAAAATTGAAAACTAGCATAAAGAAATATAAAAAACATATTCAGGAAATGAATAAAAAATTCTCTAAAGAGATAGATATCTTTAAACAACAAAATTCTGGAAAAGAAAAAAAATCACTTAGGGATTTTGTACTTAGTACAAAATGCAGTGGAAAGTTATAATATACACTAGACCAAACAAAATAAAAGGATCACAGAACTCGAAGATAAGGTTTTTTTCATTAACCCAATCAGGCAACAGTAAAGAAGAAAGAATCAAGAGAACAGAACAAAGTCTCTAATAAATGTGGGATTATGTAAAACATCCATATTTAAGGAAGAAGACAAAGCAATGAGTTTGGAAAACCTATTTGAGAAAATAATGAAAGAAAACTTTCCAGGCCTTGCCAGAGATCTAAACACCCAGATACAAGAGGTTAAAGAGACCCCAGAAGATTTGTTGTAAAAAGGTCATCCCAAGGCATATAATCATCCAATTAAACAAAGCCAATATAAGGGAAAGGATTTTAAGAGTGAGACAAAAGCACTAAATTACCTACAAAGGTAAACTTAACAGCTAATAGCACACTTCGCAGAAGAAATTCTACAAGCCAGAAGGAATTGGGGCCCCATCTCTTCAAGCAGAATAACAATCAGCTAAAGATTTTGCATCCCACAAAACTAAGTTTTGTAAATGAAAGAGAAAGGAAGACTTTCACAAACGAGCAAATGCTGAGATTTGTCACCACTAGATGAACTCTACAAGAAATATTCCAAGGAGTTCTAAATATTGAAACAAAAGTTCAGTAGAATGCATCAGTAGAAAATGATGGAAATCATGAAGCTCACAGGTCTTATGAAACATCAACACAATAAAGACATTAAATAAATAAATAAAGCAACCAGACAACAAGAAGTATGATAAATAGAATAGTACCCTACATATCATTATTAACTTTGAACATAAATAACCTCAATGCCTCACTAAAAAGACATAGACTGGCATAAGGGGAAAAGGAAAATTTGTGCTACCTTCAAGAGATCCACTTAACTTACAAAGACTCTTATAGACTCAAGGTAAAGTGGTGGGGAAAATATTTAACACAAATGGAAATCAAAAGCAAGCAGAAGTAGCCCTTCTTATATCAAATAAAACAGATTTTAAATTATCAGCAGTAAAAAAAAGACAAAGATGGTTATTATTTTTAGACAAAGATGGTTATTATTTAATGATAAAGGTATCAATTCGATGAAAAGATATATCAATTTTAAGTATATATGCACCTAACACTAAAGCCCTCAGCTTTATAAAACAAATTCCACTTGACTAAAAAAGAGAGATAGACAGTAATATAATAATAATGGGAGACTTCAATATCCCACTGCCAGCAGTAGACATATAATCACACAGTCAGCAAAGAAATATTGGAGTTAAACCGGACTCTAGGGCAATTGGAACTAACAGACATCTACAGAACATTCCATCTCCAAACTGCAGAATATACACTTTTCTCATCAGCATATGGAACATTCTCCAAGATTAACCATATAATAGGTCACAAATCAAGTATCAATAAATTCCAAAAAATGAAATCCTGTCAATCATCTCAGACCACAGTGAAATAAAACCAGAAATTAACTTCAAGAAGAACTTGCAAAACCAAACAAAAATATGGAAGTTACACAATCTGCTCCTTAATGATTCTTGGGGCAACAGCAAAATCCAGATGGAAATTTTAAAATTTCTTGAAATCAATCACAGCAATGAAACAAGTTATCAAAGCCTCTGGGACATAGCCAAAGCTGTGTTCAAAGAAAAATTGATAGTGCTTAAGATTTACATTAATAAGACTGGAGGATCACATATATACAACCTAACATAACACCTCAACTAAAGAGCACAAACAAGCCAAACCCAAAGCTTGCAAAAGAAAAAAATAACATAGGTCTGAGCAGCACTAAATGAAATTAAAATTAACAAACAAACAAAAAACCACAAAGGAGCAATGAAACAATAGTTGGTTATTTGAAAAAATAAACAAAATTGATAGACCACTAGCTAGACTAAGAAACAAAGAAAGGAGGCTTAAATTAATGCAATCAGAAATAAAAATGGAGACATTATAACATAACACAGGAATTCAAAAGATATTCTGACTATTATGACCAATTCTATGCAAAGTAGACAAACTAGAGGAAATGGATAAATTCTGGGAAGCATACAACACCCAACTTGAATCAGAAAGAAATAGAAGCACTGAACAGACCAATAATGAGTAGCAAGATTGAAACAATAATTAGAAATCTCCCCCAAACAAAAAAAGTCTAGGATGTGATAGACTTACAGCTGAATTCTACCAGAACTTTAAAGAAGAATTAATACCTATTTTACTGAAGCTATTCCTCAAGACTGAAGAGGAGGAAAACCTCCCTATCTCATTCTATGAAGCCAGTATCACTCTGACACCAAAGCCAGGAAAAGACACAACAATAAAAGAAAACTACAGACTGATATCACTTATGAACATTGACATGAAAAACTCTCGACACAATACTAGCAAATCAAATTCAAAAATACAAAAAATTATTTTTGTCAGGACCAAGTGAAAGAGTGGTTCAATATATGCAAGTCAATAAACATAATTAGAAACAAAAATCATATGATCATTTCAATAGTTGCAGAAAAAGTATATGATAAAATCAGGCATTCCTTCATAATGAAAATTGTCAGCAAAATAGGCATAGAGGGAACATACCTCAGAATAATAAGAGCTGTATACAATAAAACCACAGTCAGTGTCATCTTGAATGGAGAAAAGTTGAACACATTCTTCTTCAGAACAGTAACAGGACAAAGATGTCCACTTTCACCAATCTTATTCAATGTAGCACTGGAAGTCCTAGCCAGGCAAGAAAAAGAAAGCAAAGGTATCCATATTGGAAAATAAGAAACCAAATTATCTGTGCTGAAAATATGATAACTATAGAATCCTAAAGTCTCCTCCTAAAGACTCCTGGACTTGATAAATGAATTTGGTAAAGTTTGAGGATACAAAATCAACACAAATCAGTAGCACTGCTATACATGAATAACAATCAAGCTGAGAATTAAATCAGCTTGATTCCATTTAAAATGGTAGCCAAAAAGCTAAAATACCTAGGAATATATTTAACCAAGGGGGTGAAAGATCTCTAAAAGGAGAACTACAAAACTCTGATGAACAAAACTGTAGAGGACACAAATAAATAAATAAATATGTTATGCCCATGGCTTGAAATAATCAACACTCTTAAAATGATCACATTATTCAAATAATCTGCAGATTCAGTGCAACCCCTATCAAAATACTAATGTCATGTTTCACAGAATTAGAATAAACAATTCTAAAATTTATATGGAGCCTTAAAAGTCCCAGAATAGCAAAGTAATCCTAAGCAAAGAGAAAAACACTGGAGAAATCATGTTACCTGACCTCAAATTATACCACAAGGCTGTAGTGACCAAAACAGCATGGTACAAGAGTGGACACAGACCAATGAAGCAGAATCAAGAATCCAGAAATAAAGACAAATACCTACAACCAACTGATCTTGGACAAAGCAAACAAAAACATACACCAGAGAACAAGCACCCTATTCAACAAATGGTGCAGGAAAATTGGATAGCTACATGCAGAAAAATGAAACTTGATCCCTATCTCTCTCTGTATACAACAAACAAACAAACAAAAAACTCAAGATAGATTAAAGACTTAAATGTCAGACCTGAAACCATAAAAATCCTAGCAAAAAACCTGGGAAAAACTCTTGTAGGCATTGACTTGGGCAAAGAATTTATGGTCAAAACCCCAAAAGCAAATGCAAAGAAAACAAAAATAAACAAGTGGAAGTTAATTAAACTTAAAAGCTTCTGCACAGCAGAAGAAATTATTAACAGAGCAAATAGGAAACCTACAGAATAGGAGAATATATTTTCAAACTATATATCTGACAAAGGACTAATGTCTAGAATCAAATAACTCAACCAAATCATCAAGAAAAAAAGTGAATAATCACATTAAAAGGGAAAAAAAGATATACAAATGGCTAAAACAAAAAATGAAGAAATGCTCAACATCACTAATCATCAGTTAAATGCAAATAAATTTCACAATGAGATATCACCTTATACCAGTCAAAATGACCACTAGGAAAAAAAGAAAAACCAGTAGCTGCTGGCACAAATAAAGAGAAGAGAGAAGGCTTATACACTGTGATGGGAGTGTAAATAAGTGCAACCTCTATGGAAAGTGGTATGGAGACTTCTCAAAGAGCTAAAAGTAGATTTACCATTTGATCCAACAATCTCACTATTGGCTATCCCAAAAGAACTGAGTTTATTATATGAGAAATACACCTGCACCTGTATGTTCATCACAGCACAATTCACAATAGCAAAGATATGAAATCAACCTAAATGCCCATCACTTGATCCGTGGATATTGAAAATATGGTATATGTACACTATAGAATACTATTCAGCTATGAAAAAGAACAAAATAATGTCTTTTGTAGTAACTTGGATGGAAATGGAGAACATCATCCTAAATGAACTAACTCAGTAATTCAGTAACAGAAAACCAAACACTGCATGTTCTCATCTATAAGTGGGAGCTAAATCTTTAGTTATGCAAAGACATAAAGAATGATATAATGGGCACTGGAGACTCAGCAGGGAAAGGAAGATAGGGGGTGGAAAGACAGAAAATCACATATTGGATACAATGTTCACAGGCGGGGCCAGTTGGTACACTTAAAGCCCAGACCAAAAATTCTTTGTACTTCTCAACGGTATTGAAATTATGTGTGTAAATATATGTGTGAAATTATATATTGAAATTATGTGTGTACACACACACACACACACACACACACACACACATATATATACATATATAATAATAATTTTTAAAGTAAATCAAAAAAGCTTACTCTGAAAATTTGCTCTACATTTTTAATAATTTTAATCTTCTTGAAAATAAAGGAATAAATCCAATCTATTAAAAAATTTAAATTTAGGAAAACTTCTGAAAATTGTGTGTAATAAGAAGGAGTGGCTCTAGTTCATCTTAAAGAAATTGTTAATCACCAATAACTAACTACTGGTTCTGAGTTAATACTGTTATAGCTGGATTGTGAAAAATAATGCCAACATGCAGAGAAGGTTAGACTATAAGTCCTTTATTGATGCCAGTGTCCGAGAGCAGACTAGTGTCCTAAATAACTATCAGCGGCAAACAGAGTAAGTAGTGGATATTTAAAGGTAAAAATTACATAAGTTGTACAGTTTGATATTTCTTGGCAATACATTTGATTAGTAAGGAGTACAGATCATTACAGAATTTATGTAACTAGGGAGTTTCCAACCACCAAAAGGTACAGGAATGTGGGTGTGCAGGATGATTACAGGAAGGTTACATAAGGGGGTTATTCCTAGGTTAACATGGAAGATCTGTTACAAAATGGAGTTACTTATGTCAAGTTAACTATTCCAGGATATTATAGGTTTTTCAGATTAGATATTACATATTTTATTAATTTCATTCCCCCCTTTTACTTGTTCACTAGTCAATGCATTGACTTATCAGTCAGAAGTATATTATTATACTGGGATTTCATATACATGTTTTACAGAATGATTTGTTGTTTGACAAGATGAATAATCAAATAATTCAATTTATTATGCAGAGCCCTATGAGCAAACCAAGGAGGAGAAGTACAAGGGGGTTTAATTAGACCAGTGACAAGAGTTGTTAGCCATGAGCAAGGATTGGAACCAGGATTTATTATTTTGTTTGTTTGTTTTTGTTTTTGTCATTTGTCTAAATTTTCTGACTTTTTGAAGAGTATTTTTAATAACCCCAGATTTGTTGGCATAAAAGTAACAGACTTTCCCAAGGGCTACACAGAGTCCACCTTGGGATAGAAAAAGAAAGCTTAGGTCTTTACGATTTTGAAGGACAACTTTAGCTAGGAATTTTACCTAGTCATGGAGTTGGTCCCTGGTAAATTGCAGATTTTCTAGGTCAACATTAATTTTTGGGGGGCAGGGTTAGATAAACCCAGTTTTTCATGAACCAGAGCAGTGGTGCTGATTGCAGCTGTTCCTGCTACACTTAGCTCAACTAAAGTAGGTACTAACAAGGGAACAGTGTGTTTTGAACAAGCAACTGGAAGACCAGGGGTAGATTGAGTAGAAGATTTTTTTCAGGACTGCTGTAAGCATAAACTTGAGGTGGCATATGAACAGTAATATATAAAGTAGACTGATTAATTAACCTTTTGGTAGTAGTACACTTGGTAAGGTTTGGGAGACCGGCCAATCAGGTGTTGTCAGGAGCCATGTAAGTTATGGATTTGGCCATGGTTGAGATGAGAAACAAGTTACAAATATCAGAGAATGGAGAAGTCATTAGATTGTAACCTGGAGTTATGAGACAGGAGGTTTTACCAGTTACATTACCTAGAGTAATGTGAACCATTTTCAGAGTGCAGTTAGTTCTCCAGATAATAGGAGTTTTGGCTTTAATTAAAGCCAACAATCTGAGGTCACCTGGGGCATAGTGGTATTAAGCAGTCAGTGCATATTATTTAACATAGTAAAAAGACTAGGGGGTTGACAAACCAGGTTTGGGAGTGGTTGAGGTGAACTCAAGAGTTGTTGGAATGAACCTGGTGTTGTGATTTGATTGGCAGAAGGCAGAGGTTGAGGTGGTGGCTGGTGGTAACTGAACAGGGGATCCTTCAGCTCTGTCAATGGTCCTATTAGTTTGGCATGGTTTTATAGGTGATTGTTTGCCACTGGATGGTGAATAAGGCACCATTGTCATACTCATTTATATAAAGTCATATACCCCAGGTATTTCCTGTACTTCAGGAATAATGGAGAGGATTGGTAATCTTTTCTCTTTCTTTTCGGGACAGATAGGACCTCACCTGGGGTGCGGCGGGCCCCCCTGCAGAGATAAGCAGGGAAAGAATAGGTGGGAAGTGCTAGAGCCCTGATACACTCATGGGCCAGAAACAGTCTAAACGCAGGAGACTGTTTATAAATGTCTTACTAGATACATTATCTAAAAAGGGAATTAAGGTGTCTTCTACTCGATTGGCTCATTTTTTGCGATTTGTCCAGGCACAATGTCCCTGGTTCCCTCAAGAAGGCACCATTGATTTGGCTATTTGGACCAAAGTTGGGGAAAAAACAAACTCTGTTATAATTTGCACGGACCTAATAAGATCCCTGCAAATGCTTTTGCATTGTGGAATATAATTTAAAATGTCTTAAATCCACAACAAAAGGTTAATAAAATTCCCATTAAAGTAAAAGAGAATTGGCTATACTAATTCTTGTTATATAAAAGGACTGTTTCCTCATATTGAAACAGCCACCATTCCTGTTAATAAGATAACTATTCTTGATTTACTTGTTCAATTACAGCATTTAATAATTGTTAGAAACCACCCAATTTTTATAGGTCACATTAAATCTCATTCAGGACTCCCTGAACTTCTAAGTCAAGGTAATCAATTAGCAAATGTCTTGACAAAATTAGCCATGTGTCTCTCCCTTGAAGATTCTTTAGTAATTAAGCTCAGCAATCCCATAAAATTCACCACCAAAAGCTGCAACTAAATACAGAAAGGTACCGGTTTCACATTCCAAGGGAGACAGCCTATTAACCCTCTCCCCTCTGAGGTTTTGCTTTTCACAATTGGGTATTGCAAAACAATTATAACTGATAATGCTCCTGCTTATACATACAAGACTTTTCAATGGTTTTGTGTCCAATTTGGCGTTTCTCATTTGACAGGAATTCCTTATAACTCTCAGTGTCAAGCTATAGTTGAAAGAGCCCATCAAACGCTAAGGAATCAAATGGTTAAATTGCAGGAAAGGGAGTTTAAGTATAGCTCTTCCCATCATATTGTAAATCATGCCGTCAGAAAAACTTAAGGCAGCAAAAGATTTGGTGCAACAGCAACAACTAAAAGCTGACCACATTAAGCCTTCCACTAGTCCGTGGAAAACCCCTATATTTGTTATTAAGAATAAATCAGGTAAATGAAAACTTATACAAAATTAAAGGGCTAATGCTACTATGAAAACTATGAAAACAGCCTGGAAAAAGCCATCAGGCTCCAGAAATTCCTGGCATTACTGTTTATAACCTTGTTAGTTATTTGTTGTTTTCTTATGATAAATTTCTCTCAAGTTACATCTAAACTGGGACTATATCAACCTTCTTTCCAGACAAAAGTATAGAAATCATATAAATTAATCCTGTTAACTCACCACAGGCTACTAAGACAAATAAAAAAGGTTTTTCAAAAACCAGATAAAAATTCAACAATGTTTCTAAGTTGCCTCTCTGAGACATTGCAGCAGTTTACTAATATCAATTTAAATTCTCTGGAAGGACATGCTCTTTTGGCTATGTATTTTGTCTCCCAGTCAACACTGGACATTAGGTACAAACTCCTAAAAAGAAAGAAGGGCCCACAAACCCTTCAACTAACGCTATTGGACAAGGCCTTTATAGTCTAACAATAATAAGAAAAGAATGCAGGACCACAAACATAAACGGAAAGCATTTCAGCTTTTGTCTACTGCTTTAGCAAGAGCTACATGCTCAGCTCTTCTTGAATTTCCTGGTCCAATCCTTCCTTCACCCCTTTAGGTTGTGGAGGTGCAGGACATTATATCCAGACCCCTCACTGCACTGTTGCTTCCATGTGTTCTGGGATATAAAATGTTTCAATACTCTTTCCTTGTTGTGCCGTGTCTAGCTCCATTATTGGAAATGGACATTATATACAAAATTAAAACTCACATTATTCTTTGCTCTCACAATTGTGCTTTTGGGTGCCTTTTGTTTAGCTTTGGATTTCCCTAATAGTTTTATGTTGCGTCCTATCTAAGCCCTTCCACTGCATATAAACTTACTGCTTTGGTTGGAGCTCTAAGGTTAGAAAAGTATAAAAAAGATTGTTAGTATGAGGTATGTTTTTAGTAAGAAAGAATAAAGGAAAGAGAAATAATTGTATAGGAAAAATCTTGTATGGTACGTTATAAATGGCTGGTTGTTTGAAAAAAAAGGAAAGGGAAAGGAAAAAAGGGGTATAAAACAAAAATAGGAGGTTCAAGCATTAAAGAAAAATGGCTTAAGTATGTCAAACATAGTACGTGAAAGTCAAAAAGCTTTTTGGCTATAAGCCTGATTTAATTGTAGTACCTTACACTGCTCCTCAGATAACTTGGCTTTGTAAAACATGCCCTGTGTGACAGTTAGCTGTAGCCCACTTTACTGGGCAAGTGGACTCCCACTATCCTCCTTCTCCACTTCTTGTGCAAAAAAAAAAATCATTCTTTTATCTTTCTTCAGGTTACCAGTGCTCAACCTCTACAAAATGCTAGCTTGGTTTTTACAGATGGCTTCTCTTTTGAAACAGTGGTTACTGTTATTAATGGTGTTACTTCTTGTTTTCAAACAGATTATAATTCCACTCAATGAGTTAAGCTGTTTGCAGCTTGTCAGGTCTTTACAAAAAATTTTAATCTCGACACTATTATGTTACAGGTGTACTGTGTCATTTAAAAACTGCTAGTCTTCATGCTGTCTCTTCCTTCTCTCCCACTAACATAATTGTTGTTTTATAAACCATTCAATTACATATTTATGCTACTCATTATTCATACTCATTCTACCCTTTCTTGGTCCATTATCTAAGGCAATGCTCTTATTAATGAGGCTATGTAATTTTTTGCTTTTCCTTCATTAGCAGCTACTGCTTCCCATGCCTTTCATCATCAGAATGCCTAAAGTTTACTTCACCTGTTTGGGTTCTGGACCGCCTCATGAGAAATGTCCGGCTTCCCACCCCCACCACAGTGCTGCGAGAAGCTGCAAACCACTAACTTGGGGACAGCTAAAGGTGCTGATACGTGATGCAGACGATTTGGTTTGGTTTCAAATTACTTCTCTTACTCTCTCTACTGTTTTTATTGCTATACTGGTTATTATAACAAGCCAGGTGGGTTGTATTTATTTAAAAAAAAAAAAAAGAAAATCTTATTGGGTTGATATCCCAAACCCTCCAATGTTCCAGCCTGTTACATGGGATACTAAAATTATTACTATTTTTACTAATCATTCCTCTTTATTAAAAGGCCCCACTCTTTTTTCATTGAGTGTCAAAACTGTTATTAATCATAATTTTTCCTTTTCAGGTTGTTCTAGTTCTCTTCCAATATGTTTTAGTTTACCTAAAAAATCAAACTACTTGCATAAATTGTAAATTAACTAATTGCCTTACTTTTTCTAATTTATATAGAGAATTTATGATTCTCAAACAGCCTTCTTTTTTGATGGGTCCTGTAAATCTTGTATCTCTTTGGTATGATGAATATAGTCTAAGAACATTGTATGAGCTTAACTCACTGTTATCACGACCAAAAAGATTTATAGCAACTTTAATTTTAGGAATTACAGCTTTGATAGCCATTGCTACTTCAGTTTCAGTTTCAGCTATAACCTTAGCTAAAGAAGTACATACTGCTACATTTACAGATCAGTTATCCAGAAATGTCTCATTAGCTTTAGCAGCTCAAGAAATTATTGACCAAAAATTAGAAAGTAAAGTTAATGCATTAGAAGAGGCTATTTTGATTATAGGACAAGAACTTGTAGCCTTGAAAATTAAATTGGTTTTGAGATGTCATTCAGAGTTTAAATGGATTTGTGTCACACCTCTCCAAGTAAACAAGTCTATTCATACCTGGGATAGGATTAAAAATCATATCTCCGGAATTTGGAACCATTCCAACATAAGTTTGGATCTCTCCAAGCTTCATCAGGAAGTATGACATTAGCTCTGCTGAAAAACAATTTGAATTCACCCTATTGGCTCAGTCAATCTATAACAATTTTTCTTCATTTGTCAATCAAAAATCATTGTCTATATTAATCAATGTGGGAATTTGTGGAGGAATAATCTTGCTACTGTTATGTTTGCTTCCAGTCATCTTCAAATCATTGAAAAATAACATCTCTCGACTAAGCATGGAATTTCACGGCTTCGTATTAAAAAACAAAAAAGGGGGATATGTTGGGAGCCAGCCTTGGAGGCCTGCCTGATGACAAAGTCCAGATGCACTGAGGACCCCTGGCCTCAAAGCGAGCCCAGGCAGACTGAGGCTCTTCTGTCTTCCATCTTTGCTGTTGATACAGCTGAAGAAATTCTGTGTAGTCATGAAAGAAGAAGATGGCATGTTTATGCGAAGAATCACAGCTAACCTGGAAATATCATAGTTTATTTTTCCATTTTTCCCACTATGCCACTTGGCCTTTTCTAACATATGCAAGGGTTAAACTCTGAAGCACATCAAGAATGCTTTCTTTCACTTGGTTATAAGTTACTAGATATTGCTTAAGTAATAAATGATATAAGTATATCCACTCCTTATTTGATTTAGGATTATGCAGTTTAGTGTTTAGACATAAGGATTTTTATAAGCACAAGTTTATAGTGGTTCATTATGAATTCATTATAGTTCTAACACTTATCTAGGAGTTATGTAGGTGATTTATAACAGTTTTCACTAACAGGATAAGGGTTTTTACTTAATCTATAATTAAAACTATAAACTTATAACTCTAAATTAACATTTATAGAGTAGGTTCTCACTAAACTCATAATATAATAATCAGACACTTTTATGACAAGATCAGCTAAAACAGAAAGCAACCTTGAGGGGCCTGGGAAACATTACTAAAAGCTTCTTTTGAGTTCTCTTTAGAAACAAGCACTGCAAGATAAGAGAAAAGTAACGAGGACATCTGGACAAGGGAGGTGATCACAAGACTCTGAAAAACATAAGAGCCTAAGATGAGAATATTCCTGACACATAAAGAAATATATACTTAAAGAAACTTTCTTGAAACATTTGTAATTTGGGACATTTTACTGGGAGTGTCATTGTTGGCTTTATGAATAAGACATTGCCTAAATGCCTATAAGAATCTTGGTTTGCTTGCTACTAAAGCCTATGGGAATCTTGGTTTGTTTGCTACTAAGACCACTAGCTGGTAACTTTTAAAAGATATGCATGTGAAAGTTTTCTTTGTCTTGCCCCTTCAAAAATGGTGTAAAAGCTCTGTATTAACTAGCATTAAATTGTCATCTGTTCAAGAAGCAGGTGTCTGGTATATGATCATCGCTCGCCTATCTGTCTCTCCTTCAACACTTCCCACGACCCTCGCGGGGCGGGCCCCCACAGTAACCTTTATATATAGGTGGTCCAAGGCCAACACCCAGCCAGAGGTGTCATTAGGCTCCCCACTGTAAGTTGCAATGGTGATGCACTTTCAGTCGGGGCAAAAGAAGTTGTTTTCCTGATTACAACTGTGGTCAGTGGGGTTACTGGGGCAGAGATAAAAGTTTACATCCTTTATAAAACTGGGGACTGCCCACTGTTTGCATGATTTGCTATAGTAATGATTTTGTATACCGTATTTACTGTACAGGCTTCCAGATATACATTCCTTTTTTATTTCTGCCAGATCAGGAAGGTTTACTTTAAACTGGACCAGAGGTGAATCGTTGGTCCAGTTTTGGATTGCTAAGATCTTTCCTGATGTGAATGAGGTTAAAGAAAAGGTATAGGCTGTATGGTAAGTTATTCCAAGAGCAGGGAAATAAATTAAGAAGTAACACCATAACATAGTAGGGAAATAACACATCCTACGCATAGGAGATAGGATATTATTAACAGAAACTTTTTGCAACATTTTCAATCTGCAGGAGCTATAGTAAATAATCCTGCATCAAAACCCAAAACAAATGGGATTACAAAAATAAGAGGTAAAGGCTGAGTACAATACATATTAAAAAATTAGCAACCAGTCTGTTTGAGTGTTATGGTTTAGATGCATGTCAAAAGATGACCTTGAGAGGATTTTTGGAGTTCTTGGTTGCAGTCCAGGTGGCTGAACAGTGGCTATTTTCCCTTGTTGAATGAGGGAGTGGATATTTGGGGTCCCTTGCCACCACAGCACAGTTGATGACAAGAACTGGTGGGGTTAGATCAGTTTACCTAGCCCTCTTGACTCAGGTGTGGTGAATTCAGGCTGGTATCCTGTTGACCTTGATCATGATGAGAAATGATCCCTTCCAGGCAGGAGTTAATCCTTCTTTCTGGAACTTTTTGACAAAAACCAGGTCATTGGGCTTGAATGGATGACAAGGCATGGAGGACAGAGTGGGCAAGACAGCACACACACTGGAGTGTACAGTTGCTCAGACCTGTTGTATAGACTGGAGATACTTTAACAGAATGATTGGTAATTTTTTTTAAGGAAGGGATACACTGGAATGGGTTAATATGGTATATACTTGAGAAGTCTGGGTTTTTGAAAAGACAGAGTTGACAAAATTATTTTTTACCTAGTGTATGTATTTTTCTAGTACATAGCCTTTATTTTTTATTATTGTGGTAAGGTTTAGGAGCAAAATAAAAATGGCTTCTTGCTTGTGGTCTGTCCTTTTATTTCCCATTTCTGCTCTTGGAAATATATTTATAATTTTGGGAACCAGGGTGAAGATCACCCTGTAAGTTCTTCCTGCTGAGGTGAGCTATAGAGATGTTCCCTACCTATTTATTTCCAAGGGCATGTATAGGAAACAGTGGGATCTTAACCGAATATTATTTGGATTTAATAAAATACCAAGTGAGAATATAGGCAAAAATTATTAGGCAAGCAATGATGAAAAAGGCCATTGTCTCAGAAACAATGCTAGAAAAGTGAAAGTAATTTTGTCTAAAACCTTTAATTTATCAATGTAAGTTGAAATTTTTTTTGTAAATTACCTATAGTAGTACTTTAATAAGGATATACAGTTCCTTATTTTTTTTTAAATAACCAGTTGTTTATTTTTATTTTTTATTTGGAGTTGGAGTCTCACTCAGTCACCCAGACTAGAGTGCAGTGGCATGCTCCCGGCCATCACAACCTCGACCTGTTGGGCTCCAGTGATCCTTCTGTCTCAGCCTTCCAAGTAGCAGGAACTATAGGTGCATGCTACCATGCCCAGGTAATTTTTGATTTATTGTAGAGACGAGGGCTCTCCAAGTTGCCTAAGTGGGTCTTGAACCCACAAGCTCAGGCAATTCACTCGCCTCGGCCTCCCAAAGTGCTGGGATTGCAGGTTGAGCCACAGAGCTTGGCCAGTTATTTTATAATAGAACAAAAATGTATCATATAGACATATTAATATGCTGTTTATACGTAATTTTATTAGTTTTTTAAGTTAGTATGGCAGTGGCTGCTAGAGTTTGAAGGCAAAATGGCCATCCTTTTGTTGTATTGTTCAATTGTTTAGATGAGTATGTTACTGTCTTTATATCTGGACCATGCTTTTGTCCTTGGACTGGACTATACATTTGTCCTAGCAGCCCCAAGGCTACCTTTTCCCCCTCTGATATGTAGAGGGTAAAATTCTTTTGGATAAAGTTATATGATTTCAACATGGATGGTCAGGACTAAAAGGCTGGCACCTGTGTTAAGTTAAAAATTAATTTGGGTTCCAGTGCCCTGGTTTACCTGGGGAGTTGTTAGGGTGATGGTGAGTCAGTGACAGGCAGTTTAACAGGTTTGCAGCCTCCATAGGTGACCATTATTTGTGAGCCAAGTGTTCTTTCCTCTCTTAAGAAGAGAGTGCACCTACTTCCCAATGGTTTATTGGCCTGTACAGTAGACAATGTCCAGGAGGTTAGGTCTCTTTGGGGCAACTATGTTTCCCGTGTCCCTACAGGCTATACCCATGAGCAATGGACACTATCCTCTTAGTAAGTTTGTTTTTACCAGGTCTTTGATGGGCACTTGAAGTTTTGGTTGCTAATTGTGACTACCAATTGGGGTGCCTCTTTGGCCCTCTGGTTCTGCTGCCCTCCATGCTGACACTATTTTCTTTTGATTTAAAAAAACTTAAAAGCTCTTTTTTTGTTGTTGTTGGAGTCTCACTCTGTCACCCAGACTGGAGTGTAGTGGCCACTCCCGGCCACCACAGCCTCGACCTCCTGGGCTCCGGTGATCCTTCCGCCTCAGCCTTCCAAGTAGCCGGAATTACAGGCATGCACTACTACGCCCAGCTGGTTTTTTTTATTTATTGCAGAGATGAGGTTTCACTGCCCAGGCGGGTCTCAAACCCGCGGGCTCAGGCAATCCACTCACCTCAGCCTCCCAAGGGCACGGGATTACAGGCTGAGCCACCGAGCCTGTCTAAAAGCTCATTTTTTTTTAGGTTATACATATGAAACTTTTAAACCATTTCTTTGCTTGTGACAGTCTGATCCAAATGATTTGTTCCTACTTATTTTTAATTATGAACGGGCAAAGTTGTTAAGAACCTTTAAAAATTGCTAAACTGTAGTTTCAGTTGCAAGGCACAAATTGTCCACACCTCACAACTGGAACTACAATACGACAACTAGGTGAGAATGATCAGTTCTCATTTTTACTGTGCTCACATAGAGTATCCAGTACCTTATTTATCTGGCAGATGTACTAGGTGTAGGTCAGTTTTTAAACCTTATCATGTTATGGAAGGTGTTTAGCATTTAAAGTTTTACCTGTTTTATAAAAGGGTGCTAATTAGGCACAACAGGTGATTTATTCTTTTGTTTATAAAATACAACTTTAGCAAGCCTGATATAACATTATTTCTGTCTTTATATACCCCCAAATAGTGGTGTTATTTAACATTAATGCTTTACCACATGGTAAAGTTGGAAATAAAATTTATTAGAGCACTTGCAAGTTTGGGTGGAAAAACAAAATTACAATTAACTGTTAGCAATTACAAATGGCTGTTAGCAAATTTGCACTGTCTTTAAGCCATAACAGCGGTTAGAACAGGAGAAAAAAATTACAACTAGCTTGATTACATACCACGATTTTTTCTTTATAAATTCCCCTTTGTGATTCTTATCTTGATTTTTACATACCCTTGGTGATGATATGCTTGGACTCTGTTGTCCCTGTATTTTTTTCATATTATAGCTTCTTTTTTTAATTGAGAGTAACTCAGACACTTAATAGACCTTTAAAATAATTTTGAGATTTTTGAAATTACATGAAGAGTTTACCCATAAGCATTGTTTTATTTATATATTATTTTATTTACAGCAGTTTGCTTAATTACTTATGAAAACTATTTCCTGGCCAATCAGTTTTTAGCATTTTCCTGATAATTCAGAAAGTTTAGCAGTTTGGAATCCACAATTTTAAATTAGTCATACTTATAACACAGCACTTATATCAATAGAGATTATTCTGGCCTTGGCTAAGCTTGTAATTTTATAATGTTTGATGAAATGTATGTTGACAATTTTAAAGATATATATTTTATATTGTTGTTAATCTTAAAGTTATATGCATTTTATTTATTTGAAAGTCAATTTGTTAGTATGTTGAACAAGACATATAACAGGTATATATGTAAACATAATTAATCAAATCTAGATTTAATAGCCTTTTTAAAAAAAATTTCAGCCACAAAACAAGTTTATTATTATTTTAAGATATTCAAATTTAAAATATATTTCTGACAAAATTGGAACCAGCTTACATGGCTAAACTGTCCCAATAGGCAGTTCAATAAAACCTGTGCACGTTTAAATGATGTTTACATTTTTGGTTAGAACTGGCTGAATTGTATAAGTGGAAAAGGGAGAAAGAAAGACAAAAGCAAACTTAGAGAAAACAAAAAAAATCAAAATCAGAGCTCTGAAACCAGAAAACAGAATTATGGCCATAAACAGAACAAACAAAACAAATTCAACCCAAGTAACATGAACATCCAGAGACCCTGTAGAGGGCCATCCAACATTACCAATTGATTTTGCAGAGAGTCCAAAGCCTGCCCTATGAGAGACGTACTTTGTAATCCTCTGTGAACCTGACAAGAGAAGTCTCTTAACATACAGTTCAGGAGATTTTTAGGCTTGGGGGCCTTAGACCCCACATTGTTAAAAACCAGTAAATCACAGGAGGCACCTGATGAGAAGCAGACCTCCAATTAAAAAGAGATAAGCAAAGGCTAATAAAAGTTTATAACCTAAATGTCAATCTCGAGGTATAGCAGAAGCAAGCCCTGTAGCAAAGAGCACACCAAGGACGCAAAGAATGGAGGGAGGCCAATGTTATAAGCAATCAGAAGTAAAAGCAGGTACCCAGACAGAAACCAAATACTAAACCAAGACACTGCAAACAGAAACCAGATACTAAACCGAAGTCTTGGGTCAACGAACAAAGTCTAAGGAGTGGCCTCATCAGGCTTCTTCCTCCTTAACAGAGTTGAAGCCATATACAGATTAAACAGATTCTTACCTCCTAGGAGAATGCAGATGGACTCAGGAATTTTTGAGGCGGGAGGAAATCAGCAGTTTCTTCTTCTCCCTCCAAGCCAGATGAGAAGCTATGGGGCCCTGGAATAGTTCAGAGGGCACTATAACTCCTCCACCAAACCTGGGAGAGTTGGAGCGAGGCCACCTCCTGAGGGTGGTGACTATCTTGCTGGGGCCTCCAAATGCTATAGCTGGATTAAGAGAAATTATGCCAACACACAGAGAAGGTCAGACTATGAGTCCTTTATTGATGCCAGTGACCGAGAGTGAACTAGTGTCCCAAATAACTTTCGGCAGCAAACAGAGTGAGTAGTGGGTATTTAAAAGTAAAAATTACATTATTTGTACAGTTTGATTGATATTTCTTGGCAGTACATTTGATTAGTAAGGGGTAGAGATGGTTACAGAATTTACGCAACTAGAGAGTTTCCAACCACCAAAAGTGTGCGGGATGATTATGGGAAAGTTACATAAGGGGGTTATTCCTAGGTTAACATGGAAGATCTGTTACAAAATGGAGTTACTTGTGTTAATCTAGCAATTACAGGTTATTATAGTTTTTTAGATTAAATATTTCATAATTTATTCATATCAATATAAATTAGGTCAACAGAATTGACTAGAAAAGTCATTACAGACCTAAATACATTTGCAGATTTTGAATAACATAAAGGTAGCATTTCAAATATGCATGAGAAAATTTGATTATTTGATAAATCATGTTGGGAGAAATGACTATAATTTGGGAAACTATACTGTTTACAGGTACCTCACTTATGACACTAATATAGACTTCAGTAAAGCAAAAAGGTAAACATTGTTAAAAAATTGATTAAAAAAAAGAAGGCCACAGTTTAGATACTTCAAGGCCAACTACCCATACCTATATAACCAAAATTTACATCATGCTGATTTTTCAAAAACAAATTTACACATAAATCACAAATGTAAACTTTTTGTTGTTCTTCTCAGCATACTTCAGTGAAATTAATCCAATTAGCTATAGACAAATCAGCTTAAGTAGCTCTGTTTGACTTTAAATAAATGTATAAAAATCATTTATAAAAATGGTTAAAATACTCTTTCCTTTATGTTGTGAAGCTGTAAAACTGGGACTTTTTGCTATTTTTTGTTTTGAGCTCTCCTAGCTTGCAAATGGTTTCTTGTATGCACAATACACTCTTAAAATCCTATCTTGATTTTTTTTTATTTTGACAAACAGAAAAAAAAAATGATACTTAAAGAAAATATAAGTAAATTTATTTCAAGTGTAAAACTGCTGATATTCTAATCATGAAACTAAAACTAGGGGGCATAATAAAGACTGGTAATGTTGATTGCTTAAAATTTAAGAATTTCTTGAGAAAAATAAATAACAATGAATAAAATCAGCTAAGAAACAAGCATAATATTTGAGATAATATAAATTAATTTAGTTATTTTATATAAAATAGTGCCCAAAATAAATACAGTACACAGTGAGCTTTTCTACATAATTTTTATAATGAAAATAAAATATTGATATAATTTAGGGCATAACCCAATATATGACTGTAGGAGACCAGAATATGACACCTGAAAATATGCCTCTTTGGTGTGATCATTCTGAACTGTTATTTTGAGAAAATGCAAACATAAGAGAAATTCTAAGCAACGGCCTTTTTGTGACAGAAATTTACATCTATAAAGAAAATCTCCATTTATAAGGGATAGAAAGTTGACATATAAAATTAGCCATCATTGATAACAATACTAAGGGCTCCAGCCCCCCAAAATGGAATTTATTGTATAATTGTATATTTATTTTTACATATTAAAATTTCAGTCACCTTAAAAATGCACACCACTTGGTTCAATACGCCTAACAAGATGCTTTTCTCCACTGCCCAAAACAGTTTTTGAACTCATTTTTTATGCCTTTTACTGCTTTTGCCGTTTTTGTGTTTCACCTCTTTCACATTGGCAAAATATTTTTCCTTGAGATCTATTTTCATCCAGGGAAA
Source organism: Carlito syrichta (assembly GCF_000164805.1). Taxonomy (NCBI): domain Eukaryota; kingdom Metazoa; phylum Chordata; class Mammalia; order Primates; family Tarsiidae; genus Carlito; species Carlito syrichta. Next base: position 453,916 of record NW_007232802.1, on the reverse strand, counting down.
CAAACAAACAAAAAAAGCCACTGGGGCAAGGTTGGCTGAATAGGGAGGATGGAGCATGAAGGTCATATCATTTTTGGTCAAAAACTGCTGAATGCTCAGTGCAATGTGTTCACATTCACTTATAAATCATCCATCATGAAACGGGCAAACATGTTGGGAAAAAATTCCAAAAAAAAAAAAAAAAGCCAAATGCATCCTCTCGCAATAATGTTAAGTAGTACACTGATGATGATGGGTTCCTAGAACACTTACATAGCAGGGGAAGCCTGTACTAAAAAGGCCTGTCCTCCAATAAATAATTCTGTTTTTGTGGGATTTCCTCTTCATATATATGAGGTTAGCTAAAAAGCATCAGACCAAAATATATATTATTTAATAAACTAATTAGAAAACAAGAATAATTAAAAATAATTGTGCTGAATTTTAAACCCAGGAAGCTATAAATAAATAAATATCAAACCAGATGATGTGTGTGGAAAGGAGGAGAATTAAGAGACAGTGAAAGTAAAATCAATTACATTAAGACCTCATTAAAGGAATAGATTGACATCTAAATAAATAAATAATAGCTACATAATTTTAGAAAACCCTAAAGTCAAAAACCAAGGTATGATCCATAAAAAAATATATGTATGTATATATTTATATATATGCATATACATGTATATTTTTAAAGCTATTCTTTTTTTTTTCAGAAAGCAGTATTTATTAAGAGGACCAAAAAGCTCCTACAGTAGGAGGGGACCCAAGGGGGTTCCCTAAAGCTACTCTTTTAGGTAAGTTTAATCTTGAGGAAGTGAGAGAAAATTAGTAGAACACATTAGAAATAACAAATTAAACATAACTACAAATTTGTACATTTAAAAGTTATAAAAGATTATATCTATAAATTTATAACAATAAATGTCCAAATATGAAAGAAGTGGGTTTTTGTCAGGGAAACAAGTGTGACCCAAAATGTGATCCAAAATAGACTGATATTTTCTTGCCTTTTCTGAAAATATTCATTTTGCATGCTTGAATTATAGAAAATTATGTAAAAAAGCCTTTATAATGACTCAGGTTTTATGATATTAATCATAAAATATGAAATGTGCATATTTCCATGACATGTAGATATATACCATGCTGTAGTATTTTGCTAAGAAAAACTAAAATTAAATTTTTAAATAGTTTACAATATTCAATGGTAAAATAGTTTACAGTAAAATGCTGGAGAACAATGTGTACTTAAACCAAAAGTATTAATATATTAATACTTTAAAATTTAATATTAAGTAATTAGAAAGGAATCACTTTGCCTAATGATGTTATCATGACCTTCTAATTTTTGATCCAATAATAATGTTTACTAAATATATTCTAAAAAATAATAATTTACTATTTTCATGCATCAACACCTCATGATCTATTTATCTAAGGTCTGTGTCAATGTATGTAGTGTACAGAAAACTAGAAGTCATCCTTCTGTTTTAAATCGCAATTGAAACTTGCATGTCAAGCACTTAGTCTTCTGGATAGCTGGAAAAAGAAATAACATATACCTTTGTCATCACAAAATCAACAAGACTGTGTAATGCCTGGGCCTTAAATTTTCTTTCTTTTGACTTACAGGTGAGGTTAATTTATTCATGACTTACTAATTCTCAAGGTGTTCTAAACAAAAAATGAGTCAAATGGCTGGTTAACTCTGAAGTAGTAGGATATGCTGTGTTAGAACAATGAAGTGTTAAAAAACAAGTTTGTAATTCAATCTCACCTATTCATTTCTTCAATAAGAAGGAAATAACATTATGTATGATTTTATTTAAAAGATTAAATTGTGCCTCAGAAACTTAGTAAAAACTCAGGCTTCCTGAAATTCCAGAAATTCAAAAGTATTTAGGGAGCTTAAATGATATATTTGGTGCTTTTTAATTTTTTTGCTTTATTTTGTTTCAGCCTTACTTCTTATTGAAGGTCCAGTGGGAAAATGTACAACTTATTTTGAAATTATAGGGAGGAAAATAATTGCTGTCAAGTTTGAAGCTCACTGCACTTCATTTCAGTTCACAAAAAGAAATGAATTTTGTTTCTTCAAGAAAACATTGGAATGGTGTATGGAAAACATAATAAATTGAAAATATGGATACATAATTTTAATGTCAAGATAAATATTTATCTAAGGTACAATATGGCATACTGACTTAGAATTTTGGAAAGATAATAAATATAAAAGCTAACACAATAGTTTATAATCTAAAGAAATAGCTACCACATAATTAAAAGGGTAAGCCTAGAGACAATAATTGAAAATGTGTTTATGTCATCCCCTTACTATTAGTATTTTATTAGCAAACTGAAAAGTGCTAACTGGATAATACTGAATATGTATTCTAATAGGAAATCATATGGTCATAAAATAGGAGATTTAGAAATATTCCCTAAGCGTCTTTTCATTGTCCTTCTTTTTTAAGGCCACCTCTAGGCCTTTTAACCCAAGTCATCATGAATAGAGAGGAAACTGAAGAAATCAACCACTTCCTATTTTCAACATCCACAGCTTTGCCACGACTGTCTGCCTGAAATCCCACCATAACTGGCTTTTCATTGTGCCTTTTATTTCTATTAATGACACTCAGTTTTCCCAATTTCTGCACATTTCTCACATTCTAATCCAATAAGATTGTACATGGTTCTTATTCTGCCTCTTTTTCATAACCTTCCCTAACTCTAGGAGCACATTCTTTGTGTTCTTTTGGAACTCACATTCCATTATCCTTAAAATCTTCTATATTTATAACCTCTTTGGTATATCCTTTTCTATTATTGTAACAGAAAGCTGAATATCTCCTGAAGCACTTTATTCCATAGAGTCTTCTAAAATGGTGGCTGTCTTGTTCTGCTTGCTTTTTTTTCTCTAGGAGTCTTCATATTATAGGCTTGGAAGGGTGTTAAGCAAACGTTTTGCTCCTCATTGCAGTTTTCAATGTATTTTCTCTGTTTTTTCTTGCTCTCATGTTTTAACAGAATACATCACCAACTGCTTCTTATTGCTTCTTTCATCTGCTTATTCTCTAATAGTTTATTTTTATTTTTTTCAAGTATTTTAGCTCCTGTATCAATATCACTTGTTGCAAGATTATCTTAATATTTTTCAGTTTCAACATACATGAAGATGATGTTTTCAACATGGAAGACTTTCAGTTCTTTAATTTGTCCTACACCCAGTTAATACAACCTACAACTCTTAAAAAAAATACAATTCTTTTATAATTTCAATTTCATGTTGGCCGCCATTTCCTTTCTTTACAACTTCATCAATCAACTCAACTTCAGCAATTCTACAACCATGTTATAACCTTTTATTTATTGATTTAATTTTTCACTTTGCCTCACTCCCTTAATCTCTCCTCTTCCTTTAATTTCCCAGCATTAGTATTCATAATGTCATTTATTTTTGAATTTTACCCAGCTTTATTATCAGTATATTTTAAGTGAAGACTATTATACATGATAGTAGAAATTTTATCTTCTTTGTCCCCTACCAAATTCTGAGAACTCAGAGCAGTATATTTTAACAATGTACTTTTGGACTTTGGCAGGTAAAATACTCATTGTGGTAAATGTGGTAGGTGAAAACTTACTCTATTCATAGAAAGTTTAAATCAAGTATTTAATATTAGCTGGTATATATTCACAGCTTATGTAAACAAATTAAATAAATTAATCAACCAACTTTATCAGGAGAAAATTAAAAAGGCTAATTTATTTATATATTTTTCTCTCAATTTGTTTTGTCTTCTTTCACATATTAGGTTCATTCATTTTAAATGGCTTTACATATCTTTATGTCAATAGAAAAATTTGTTCATGTAAAATTGTTTCTATAAATACATAATTTGAAATAACCTTAAAGCACTAGGATTTTGGTGTGCTTTTTAGAAGGAAGGTACTGAACCTGGAGAGGTTAAACATGAATAACAGACCAGGTGCGGTGGCTCAAGCTTGTAATCTCAGCATTTTGGGGGGGCAGAGGAGAGAGGATTGCCTGAGCCCTAAGATTCAAGACCAGCCTGGGCAACATGGTGAGACCTTGTCTCTATAACAAATCAAAAAATTAGCCCGGCGTGGTAGCATGCATCTGTAGTTCCAACTACTTGGAAGGCTGAGATGGAAGAATCATCAAAGCCCAGCAGGTTGATGCTGGGGTGGCTATGAGCATGTCACTGTGCTCCAGTCTGGGCAACAGAGTGAGACTCCAACTCACAAAAAAAAATCAATCAATCAATCAATAGCAGACTACTTTTAATATAACATAGAAGACCCAGAAAGAGAAATCCTTGCAGGGGTCAGCCCCACAAGGGTCATGGGAAGTGTTGAAGGAGAGACAGATAGGCAAACGATGATCATATACCAGACACCTGCTTCTTGAACAGATGACAATTTAATGCTAGTTAATACAGAGCTTTTATACCATTTTTGAAGGGGCAAGACAAAGAAAACTCTTTCACATTCATATCTTTTAAAAGTTACCAGCCAGTGGTCTTAGTAGCGAACAAACCAAGATTCCCATAGGCATTTAGACAAGTCTTATTCATAAAGCTAACAATGATACTTTCAGTCCAATGTCCCAAATTACAAATGTTTCAAGAAAGTTTCTTTAAGTGTATATTTCTTTATGTGTCAGGAATATTCTCATCTTAGGCTCTTATGTTCTTCAGAGTCCTGTGATCGCCTCCCTTGTCCAGATGTCCTCATTACTTTTCTCTTATCTTGCAGTACTTGTTTCTAAAGAGAACTCAAAAGAAGCTTTTAGTAATGTTTCCCAGGCCCCTCAAGTTTACTTTCTGTTTTAGCTGATCTGTCATAAAAGTGTCTGATTTATATTATGAGTTCAGTGAAAACCTGCTCTATAAATGTTAACTTAGAGTTTTAACTATAATATTAAGTAAAAACCTTAACATAATCTTTGTCCTAAGTTAGTGAAAACAGTGTTATAAATCACCTACATAACTCCTAGATAAGTGTTAGAACTTATAATGAATTCATAATGAACTACTATAAACTTGTGCTTCTAAAAAACCTTATGTCTAAACACTAAATTGCATAATCCTAAATCAAATAAGGAGTGGATATACTTATATCATTTTTTACTTAAGCAGTATCTACTAACTTATAACCAAGTGAAAGAAAGCATTCTTTATGTGCTTCAGAGTTTAACCCTTGCATATGTTAGAAAAGGCCAAGTGGCATAGTGGGAAAAATGGAAAAATAAACCATGACATTTCCAGGTTAGCTGTGAGTACTTCACATAAACATGCCATTTTCTTCTTCCACAACTGCACAGAATTCTTTGGCGGTATCAAACAGAAACAGCAAAGGTGAAAGACAGAAGGGCCTCAGCTTCCTGGGCTCGCACTGTGGCCCGGGGTCTTCGGTCCACCCGGACCCTGTCAATCAGGTGGGCCTCCAAGGCTGGCTCGCAACAAATCCTAGATAATTATTTTAAAATATGGAATTTTAAAGGAATTAATTAATCTAAGAATTATGAGAGTCTTTTATCAATAAATTAATCATAGTTTTATAAGGCAGATACTTCTCAGATATATAAATTCACTGATTTCATTGCTCCCAAATCATCTGAAGATTAGAATAGATGTAGAATTAAAATTAGAATTAATTACATCTGTTACAAAATGTCAGTTACAAAAATGTGTGTTTGTATGAAGGCATGTAAGTATGTGTATGCTAGTGTAAGCAAGTACTAGAAAAAGTCATCTAAACTGAAAAAAAATTAGACCATTAATGCATTTATATTTTTCTTTACTTCACCTATTTTTATGCATTATTTAGATAGGCAGAATTAATGTTGATAAGGCAAAAATAATGTAAAGAGAAATTTTCATAGGAGATGCATGTTGTCATTTTCCTAGTTTTGCAGGAATTGAATTGATGAGGTTATTTTCTTCTAGAAAAATATTTTCAGCTGTCATATGTTTTAAGTGGTTACCTGAATTACACTTTATTGTTCTGACATCTACATTTCTCATAAATCTCTATTAAAATGTTTTTAGAAAAAAACATAAAACTATTTATTAAAGCAACTATGTATAACATATAGCAGATATAGAACATAGTAAAGAAAATTTCTAACTTAAATACTTCTATGTGTATGTTTCCACTTGTATTACCTTTCCTATCATTTAAAAAATCTAACGTCGGTGACCTAAACCTAGATTCCCTATTGCCTGACTAAAACTGCCTTCTGAGGCTTTGCTAAGTAAATTGGCATTTTATAATAAAATTAGTATTTTATTATGAAGATGTGGGGTACAAGTCAGGATTAGATGCATAAATAGTCTATGTGCAGGTGAAGTTTGGGCTTCCAACTGGCCCTTATTTCCCCTGGTTTAGAATCAGGTAACTTTTGTGCTGTTCCATGCCTACCCCTTCCTCTCTCCCCAGATAGTGTCCCACGACAGCTAATCCCTCCCTTGTGCTATTGTGATTAATGTTCAGGTCCCACTTATGAGTGAAAACATGTGGTGTTCAGTTCTTTGTTTCTGCAATAAATGACTAAGAATAATTGTCTCCATTCATTTGCTGAGAAGTCCATGATTTTTGTCCTTCTTTATGACTGTGTAATATCCCATTGTGTACATATACCACATTCTCTTTATCCAGTCTACTTTTGAAGGGCAATAGTGTTGGCTCTACGTTCTTGTTATCATGAATAGTGTGGCAATAAATGTGTGTGCAGGTGACTTTTTTGTAGAATGATTTGTGTTCCTCCAAGTATAGTCCCAGAAGGGGGATTGCTGGATTATATGGAATATCAATTTCTATTCCCTTTAGATATCACCACACTACTTTCTATAGAGGTCGGACTAGTTTGCATTCCTGTTGGGATCTGGCCATGGAGGCCTGCCTGAGCGTTAGGGATCCAGGCAGGCTGTGAACCCTGAGACCACTAGGATGAGTTCAGGAGCTGAAGGCCCATTCCCTCTTCCCTTCTTTGCTGTTTGGCAAGTTCCACTAGCAGGAACTTTGATGATCTAAGTATGAAGTTCTGAGAGTACGACAGGCATGGCTTACTTTAGGAGTCCATTGCTCCCGTTTCTCACAGACTGCGGTTTCAGCTTTAAACTTAACATAATTCAAACTCAGGTCACATTTGGGAGCCTTTAATATGGTGCAAGCTTCTTTTAAGATTTAATAGTATATTTGTAGAATTAGTATATACATACAAAGTGCTGTTTCAACCTTAATGATATAGATAAATATCTAGAGCTACTAGAAATGGCCCAGCACAAACTTTGGGGTGGGCCACATTCCTAAAGGCCCAGCACAGACTTTGGGGTGGGCCACATTCCTAAAGGCCCAGCACAAACTTTGGGCTGGGCCACATTCTTAAGGGCCCAGCGTGTACTTCGGACTAGGCTGCTTTCTTTTAAACTGGATTTTAGCTACAGTTAGTATAGGATTTTTTCTACTTATTATAGAAATTGAATTTATTTTATTCATAGAAAGTATCATAGAATAGGTTATGCTACATCAATGAATTATGTCAGTTCAAGCATGATCAAACATGATATTTTGAGGTTTTATAAGAATACAGCTAACTTTAGAAACTACATTGTTTCCATTTTCTGCATTTGCAGTTTTGGCTTTAATACAATTTACAGTTTATATTTGGGTTTTATTTTTTAGAAGCTTTATTGCTGATGATCAGGATTAGGAATTAGAAACTTTTATAAAAGTTAAAATAGATTTATAGGATTTCGGGACAGCCATTTTGTTAAGAGATTGTACTCAATTGTTCCCAGAAATGGCCCAGCGTGATCTTTTGACTGGGCCACATTCCTTAGGAATTAGTTTGGGTTGTAATTAAGAGTTTCTATAGTGTAGGTAGAATTCATGTAAAATGGAGAGGAAGTGGGATTTAGGTTGGTTATTAGGTGTTGTGTATGCATAGGTTTTAAAAGTTATTGATTAATAGAATATTATGATATTAGAATTGTTGTATTGCTTTTAAGAAATATTAACTAAGCATGAGGAACAGTGAGATAGTTTTGGGATCCTCATTCATCATGCTTGAGGAAACACCTAGTGGGTGGAGGACTCTCCTCATCCACCTGGTTCTATGTTCATGTAAATGTCTTGTGATTTCATTGGGATTGCCCTTCCTCATACTCCAGGAAACACCTGATGGGTGAGAGATGCCCCTCATTCACCTGGCTTTGTGTTCATGTAAAAGTTTTGTGATTTAATTGGGATTGTTCTTCCTCATGCCTGAGGAAACACCTGGTGGGTAGGGGGCGCCCCTCCTGCACCTGGCTTTGTGTTCACATGAAAGACTTGTAAGACTGCCTGTGCAAAATTTGGAGATAAATACATGCTGTAACTCCCAATAAACGGCATCTGCACTAGACAGAGTCCAGTTCTTTCTTTCTCCCCCAGTCTCTTTCTTTCTTTTAATACCTATCCCTACAAAATCGCCAATGCCACCACACCTTCCAAGGGACCCCCTAAATCTCTTTGCAGGGGCTGGCCCCCTGCACATTCCTACCAACAGCATATCCCTTGCCAGTATCTATTGCTTTTTGATTTATTAATGATGGTCATCCTTACTGGGGTAAGGTGGCATCAGTGTGATTTTGATTTGCATTTCTCTGATGATTAGTGAGATGAGCAGTTTTTCATATGTCTGTTGGCTGTTTGTATGCCTTAATTTAAGAAGTGTCTATTCATGTCCTCTGCCCATTTTTTAATAGGGCTGTTTGTTTTTTGTCCTTTCAGCTGGTTTGCATTCCTTGTAGATCCTAGATGTTAGACCTTTGTCAGATATACAGTTAGCAAATATTTTCTCACATTCTGTGGGTTGTTTCCCCACTTTCTTGATGGTTTCTTTTGCTGTTCAAAGGTTTTTCAGCTTGATGAGGACCCACTTGTCTATCTAAGCTTTTATGGCATCTGCTTTGGGAGACTTGGTCAAGAAGTTTTTTTATTTATACACGTTTCCCCAGTTGTAATATAATCATCCCTTTCTTAGTTCTAAGATCTTTGATAAACAATTACATCAACTTAAACAAAGAATAGTTTGTTTAACTAATGTAATATAATTACCTTTTATTTATATTTTTCGCTATTTTTTCTGTTCACTGAGTAAATTTTGATTTATAATTTTTTTAAATTAATAGTTAAATCTGCTACAGTGATATCCCAAGAAAAGTTTTAGGCTAATTATGTTAAACTTCAAATGATCACTCCCTATTTTTTGTTTTCCTGAAAGTCAGAAATAGAATATATTTTAAGAAAAAAGCATAATAATTTACTAGGTATTTGCTTTGATGACTTCCACAAAATAGTCTATTTTTACTCAGAAGATAGTTCTTCACCTTACCATTGATCTTTAACATTTTAATCTTTATAGCTGAAACTTCTGTAATGTCTACTTATTATCAATGTTAACTCACTAAACTGTATGTTCTTCAAATATTATTTAGATCAAGGTGACTATAGTGCTACTATAATCAAAGTGTCTATTCCTCACTTTAATTTTAGTACTTTTTGCTACCTGTATTTTGAAGTCTTGTTATTGATTGGTTTCATGCTTAAGATTGTCATGCCTTTCTGTTGCACTGACACTTATAATTATAAAATATTCCTCTGACTGGGTGCAGTGGCTCACACCTATAATCCCAGCACTTTGGGAGGCTGAAGTGAAAGGATTGACTGAGCCCACGGGTTCGAGACCAGCCTTAGTAACTTGGTGAGATCTTATTTCTAAATTAAAAAATCAAAAAATTAGTCAGATGTGGTGGCACATGCCTGTAGTTCCAGCTACTTGGAAGGCTGAAGTGGAAGGATCACCTGAGCCCAGCTGGTCAAGGCTGTGGTGGCCATGAGTGTGTCACTGCACTCCAGCCTAGGCAACAGAATGAGACTACAACTCAAAAATAATAAAAATAAATAAATAAAAGATAAAGTATTTCTCTTTGACTCTAGCAGTACATTTTGTTTAGAAATCTTTTTATCTGAAATTAATATAGCTACACTAACCTTACACTTACGGTCTGCAATGATATATCTTTGTCCACTTAATCTCTCTTTGTTTTAGGTTTAAAATTCTTCTCTTATGGATAACATATAGTTAGGTGTTTGCTCTTTAGCCTTATGAGAAACTATAAGTAATCAAAGAGTTTAATTTAATAAAATATGTAGTAATTAATATGACTGTTTTGGTTATAGCATCTTATTCTATTTTGTATCTCTTTTATTGTTCCTTTATTTTTCTTCTTAGCTTTTTTGGAGATTATTTGAATATTTAGAATTCAAAATTAATTTTATTAATGGCTTAATATTTATTTTTGTAGAATTATGTTTTTAATTGTTGCCTTAGATATTACTCCCTTTAAAGTTCTTGGTGCATTTTCAGCTAACAATGTTTTACTTGGTGGAAAATATGAAAATTTTGCAAACGTACAGGATTATATCCTCTAACCTCCATATTATATTTGACATAAATATTTGTCTACATATTTGATTTACCCCACAAGATAATGGGTAATTTTAGTTTTCTTAGCTATATTTGAAATAGAGAGGAGGTGTAGGAGGAGCCCATGAGATTTTAAGCGCACTGAAACTATTTTGTATGATACTGTAATCTTGTTTACAATGCATAGAGCTTTACAGCACAATTTGTGAATCATAAAATTAATTATGTACTTTGATTAATAAGAATGTATTGTTCTGATTACCCCCAGTCACCCTGTTGTTAAGAAATAGATAATCACTATAAATACTATGAGATGGCTGGAAACACAATACCTGATACTAGACATATTAAACAAACAAAACTTAGTCACATGTATGCACAACCCAGAGGAGTCACATCCTATGACACACAGGACTACACAGTTTGTACTCTGGAGCAGAAAAAATAAGCTGTGTCTGTGGGAGGCAAGTTTGTAGTAACAAGAATATGGGGTGATTCTTGGTTTCCACAGGTGAATGTAATTGGCTTATTTGAATAATTTTGTGGATTGACAGAAAAGTGAATCCTTAATTGCATATGTGTTTTGCAGATGCTTACTCCCCACTTGTGGCTTGTCTTTTACTTTTTTTTAACAGTGCTTTTAGCTGAACATAAGTTGCTAATTTTATATAAGCCCCAAATATTAATTTTTTTCATGGATCATGCTTTTGTTTTTGTATGTAAAAACCCATTGCCAAATCCAGTCACCTAGATTATTTCCTGTGTTGTTATCAAGAAGTTTTATACTGTAGTTCCCCCTTAGCCGCAAAGGAGTCGTTCCAAGACTCTCAGTGGATGTCTGAAGCAGATAGTACTAAGCCCTATATGCTACGCTTTTTTCTATACATATGCAATTTGATAAATTTAATTCATAAATTAAGCACAGAAAGAGACTAGCAATAATTAATAAAATAAAGCAATTAGTACAATGTAAAAACAAAATAAAAATTATTTGAATGTGATCTCTCCCTCTCTCTCCTCAAAATACTGTAATATTTTCAGATTGTGCATAACTAAAACCACAGACAGTAAAATCATGAATAAATGAAGACTAATATAGTTTTTTTTTTAGTTAGATTTTTTTATCCATTTGGAGTTAGATTTTGTGTAAGAGTTAAGGTCGGCATCCAGATTCAAATTTTTGCAATGTATATCTATTTGTGCCATCACCATTTGGTGAAAATTCTATGATTTATCAAATTACCTTTGCTAGTTTGTCAATGATGAGTTAACTATAGTTGTGTGGGTCTATTTGTGGGCTCTCTGTTGTGTTCCATTGGTCTGTTGTGTTTATGTCTCTACATACAATAATAAATTGTCGTATTTCTTCTTGTAGTTCTGCTTTTTGGGGGGACTCTCTGTTGTGTTCCATTGGTCTGTTGTGTTTATGTCTCTACATACAAGAATAAATTGTTATATTTTTTCTTGCAGTTCTGCTGTTTTATGTCTTTTGACATGTTTTTATTAGATGCATACACATTGAGGATTATAACATCATCATTGCAAACAGATCCCTTGATATTTATTTAATGCCCCATTTTATACCTGTTAGTTTTATATGCTCTGAAGGCTGCTTTGTCATTACAGCTACTTCAGTTTTTAAAATTATTTTAGCATTGCATGTCTTTCTCCATTTTTTTACCTTTGATTTATCTGTTTTTATTTTTAAAGTGGGTTTCTTGTAGACAACATACATGTGAATTTTTAAAGATTAAATATGATATTTTCTGTTCTTTAATTGGTGACTTTAGATCATTCACATGTAAATAAATTATTGATATAGCTGTATTGGATACCATATTCATATCTGTTTTCATTCATTGCCCATTTACTTATTTATTTTCTTCTTCTCTTATTATAATTGAGTATTACATGAGATTGTCTTTTCTCTCCTGTATTAGCATATCAATTTTAGTTATTTTTTTATTTCAAACAATTGTTCTGATAAGACAAATTTCTTGGGTGAGATTTTTAGACTCTAAAAATATTTTATTTTACAATACTGAGAATAGTCTTAACAAACATTTAAAAATCACTGTTAATTTTAACATCTGGCTCATCTCAAGGTCAGAATTTATTGATTTTTCTTTTCATTAGTATGTGCCATTTTCTTGTTTTTTTTTCCTATTTATTTAATATTATATTGTATCCATGATGTTACAGATGTGGAGATTCTGGATTATACTACTTTTCTCTAATGAATATTATTTTCCTTGTTTTAGCAGGTTGGCTTTTTCTTCTTATTCTTGTGCTTGAACAGCTTCCAAATGCTGATTCTTGTGAAGCATCTTCAATTCCTTTAAAATCTTTGTCTTTATTTGGCTTTATTAGAATCCGGTATGCACATGTACATTTCAAGTGTCTTAACAGATGTGAGTCAACTATGTTTAGATATCTTCTGTATGGCTGTTTTTCTACCAAAATTCTTCACTTTCTTAAGCTTCCTAAATTTCCCATCTTCCCTTCACAACTGAACACAAGGGACTATAATCAGCTCTAACCTAAAAAGCTCTAGAGAGGCATAAACTGAGTTCCCCATCTTCTTTCCTTTATGGTACACTCACAATATGAATCTTTCTGCTTCTGTTCACTCTCAGTACTTCAAGTACTGATGACCAACTCATCTGTTGTTGTGTATATAAAAAGTTTGTTCTGTTATTGAAGAGTATTCTATTGTGTGAATATACCCAGATTTATTTATATATTCATCTACAGATGTACATTGAAACTGTTTACATTTTTAACTGAGTTTCCAAAATTTTATGGTGGCCAGGTACGATGGCTCAAGCCTGTATTCCCAGCACTTTGGGAGGCCAAGGTGGGGGGATTGCCTGAGCCCTCAGGTTCGAGAACAGCCTGGGCAACTTGGTGAGACCTCACCTCTAAAATAAATTTAAAAATTAGCTGGGCATAGTAGTGCAAGCTTGTAATTTTAGCCACTTGGGATACTGAGGCAGGAGGATCGCCTGAGCCCATCAGGTCAACGCTGGGGTGGCCGTGAGCGTGCCACTGCACTCTAGCCTGGGTGACAGAGTGAGACTACAACTCAAAAAAAACCAAAAACAAAACTATGGTGAGCATAAGAAGCTAAAGAAAATCTACATTGCTTATTACTTCTGTATGGAGTTATAGAAGATGTACATTAAATCTGTAGTGACAGATGGAAGTGTGAGACTGCCAAAAGTAATTGGTTGAAGACTACTGACTGCAAAGCAGCATGTGAGAACGTCTTATGGTAAAGAAAATGGCTATATCTGAATTGGGTTATAGGTTACTTGAGTGCATATAATTGTCAAAAGTCATTAAATTGGACACTTAAGGTTTATGCATTTTATTTAATGTAAATCATACATCAATAAAAAAGTGCCATAATTAATTATATTCAAACTTTTCTTCTAGCTTTATGGTCTTTTTTACTGTATTCACATCTATTGATCAGTTTGTCTAAAAAACAATAGCTATATATATAGAGAATTCCTATATAATAGATTTTCTATCAGAGTTTTATTTTGTTATTATAAAAGAATTATCTTTTCACTCAGACTGATTCCTATAATAAGGTCATAATATATTAAAATTCTGTGTAATGTTGCCTTTTTTCTTTCCTTTTAAAAAATGAAATATTTTTACCAGGAATTAGCAGAAGAGATAATTAGTTTTGTATTCGTGCACTTGTACAAGAAAGGTGTCTTTAGTCAAACACTTGAAAAAGTTAAATAGATTTTCATTAGAATGGTCTAAAAATAGTTGCAGAAATTAGCTACTCAATTGAAATTTTAAATTACTAAAAACTAAGACTTTCAAGAAAAACATTTTTGTATTTATTCCACTGAAAAAATCAATAACTGCTTTATTATATTAGTATTCTTAAGTAGTTAGTAAATCTCATATTATTTATTATACAAAGCTTTAAAATAATTCAACTTTAAGCTGTCTCCCTCTTTCTTTCTATCAATGTATTTACTACACATTCACATTCAGAGATGATGCGACAACTAAACTCTCATGCATCATAAGGGTCAAGATTGACATTCTTATAGCAAAAAACAGTTTAACAAGAGAAAAACATGACAACTATATTTAATCAAAGTTTTATATATGAGAGCCTTCAGATACAAAGAACCAAATAGCCACAGAAAACATTCTATTTTTATGCTTAGTTTTGATGAATGGACAGCCTTTTAGAAATGTGTTTGGACAAAAGAATGTAACCTAATGATAATACTTTGAGGGGGGAAACTTGATAAGACCTGGTTTTTCAGATTCTTCTTGATCTCCCTTTGTATCATTCTGTGACTCGCCTTGGGGAAGAGGAAATTTGATTACTATGACTTGCTTTGGGAGAGAAAGAGGGACAGAAGTCAGCAAGGCAGGAGGAAGTCAGAGAAATCTTGAGACTCTAGCAATGTTCTTTACTTGAATATATTCAGCATGCCAAAGTGTCATACATACTTTGGGGTATTGTGGTTTGAGCTCTGATACCCATTATTTAAAAAAAAACAAAGAAAGGGAGATATTTTCCTGGGTTACATCTTGAGAGATGAAGTGTGCCTTCCTTTATCAAAATAATTTTTTTTCTAAAGCAAATATTCAGAAAACATTTTGTTGTTGCTGCTGTTTCAGACAGGATCTCTTGTCACCCAGGCTGGAGTGCAATGTAACAATAATAGCTCACTGTAACCTTGAACATTTGGGTTCAAGCAAATCTCTAGTCTCGGCCTCTCAAGTAAGACTATAGGTGCATGCCACCATGCCTAGCTATTTTTTAAAGAGACAGGGTCTCAGGGTCTCTCCCTGTTTCCCAGGCTGGTCTTGAACTTCTGGTCTTAAGTGATCTTCCCAACCTTGGCTTCCCAAAGCACTGAGATTACAGACATAAACCACCATGCCTGGCACAGAGAACATTATATGTTTGTTATTTTGTGGTGATCATGTAAAGAGTTCAGTGACAGACTTTCTCCTTGACAAAAATTTTAGTCAACCTCCTCTGAGCCCTCTTTTGCACTAGACTTCATTCTTGGGCCCTGTCTTTCACTTGCTTAGTCCAATTGCAGCAAAAATCTTGCTTAGTTATTTTAGTGAGACTTCACATCTTGATAGTGATCACCCTAAATTGCTAAGTTAATTTAGCCAAAATTTCCTTCCTCTTTATGTCTACTCTTTGTAACTGTTTTGTCAACTAACCTTCTCACTTTGCTCATTACCTGTAAATGTCAAACTGTCTTCACTGTATTGAGTTGAGATCAATCTCTCTCCTATTGCAATAGTCTTTAACACGTATTTCAACAACCTTAAATAAAGTCTTCCTTATAATTTTAACAAGTGTGTGAACATTTTTTAAAAATTTGGCATCAGTTAATTTTTAAAAGACTTTGTGTTGTTATGACTAGTATTACTAATTGGTATTTATAACTTATTTCTATAATTACATGTTATATAATGAAATATTTCTTTAAATTATAGAACCAATTAAATATAAACTGAACTTTATTTTGGTTGTCATCCTTGCCTTAAAAAGTCACACATAAAACCTAGTATAACTCCATGATGCTCTGTGTTTGTAGCATGCATGTATGTGTTATGTGTGGTGGATCAAACAAAGAAGCAAACAAATAGGACTGTTTTGTTTTTTTTGTGACTCTTCCAATTTCATTATATTTTAAGTAAGTGTCTTTTACAGGTTTGAGAAGGAATAATTTATGAAACTACTAAATAGTGACTTTTAAATCTTCTTTCTAGCTAGACTACAGAAATCACTTTATGATCAGAAGTAGAGTTAGACATCTTTCTGAATTCATATTTCAGGGCACAGATATACATTTTTTGAAATAATTAAAAGACAAATTCAGGTACTTCTATAGAAATTTTGAGCTATCTTCCACAATCTAACCCAATATACTCTGCAGAATACATGTTCTTTAGACATCGAGAGAAACAACTGGGTAAATTTCAAGAGATATTTGAAAATAGACAACAGTTTAATTGCATCATAAGGGAGTTATGGTTCCACTTGAGAGAATTTTTAGTAAATGTAGTCTGCTTCTCAACTACCTTATGTTCTTCATGATGACTGTTCAGAGATTTTTTAAAAGTAATTTTATGTAAAGTCACATAATTTTGACAGCACAAACATATATATATATTTTAGTTGAGTCTCACTCTGTTGCCAAGTTTGAAGTACAGTGGAATGTTCATGGCCACCGCAGCCTCAACCTGCTGGGCTCAGGCAATCCTTTTGCTTCAGCTTTCCAATAGCTGGAGCTACAGGCATGTGCCAACATGCCCGGTTAATTTTTTTAAAATTATTGTAGAGATGAGGTCTCACCAAGTTGCCCAGGTTGGTCTCGAACCCCTGAGCTTAGGCAATCCTCTCACCTTGGCCTCCAAAAGTGCTGGGATTACAGGCTTGAACCACTGCGCCTGGCCCAAAATGTATTTTTTGAAAGATATAAAAATTATATCTATTGTTTTATTTTTTATGATGATTACTTAATTAGAAGTAACATTTAAATGGAATTGAAAAAAAATGCATTATTTTGCTTATCTCAATATCTTCTTCTCAAGGAACTATGAACAGATTTCTCAAAATTAATTTTACCAACACAAATGAGATTCAGAAAATGTCAATCCAATTCTCTCAGTGTCCATCAGACACAGACAGTAATACTTAATGTCACTTTTAAATTGCCATGACAACTTTAGGTAAAACAAGTCAACAGCTCTGTAACAAAGCAAGCCAGCCAAGCTACAGTCCTAAAAGAAATTCAGAACTTCCTACTTCAGTCAGATATGTACTAATCTTTCACCTTGTGGGGGTTGGAGAATCAATTCACTGAGAAAATTGAGCCACGTAATTGTTTTTACTCATTGTTTGCTTTTGCGCAGGTCTTTGCGTAAATATTGGCTTGGACAAAAATTATTGAGGAAAAAGAAACTGAAAAGTTAAAAAGCCATTGAAATGAGTGAGTATACTTTAGAAAAGCAGTTTATATTGTGTCAAAGAAGTTTAGAATGCTTGTAGTAGTTTGTCCTTTAAATGCATAAAGTTTTTTTTTTTAGACATCTGGTTAAGGGTGTCCTTTCACACGTATCATTGTATGTGTGAAGAGTTTCTCATAGGTTATCTTTTTTTTACTATTTTGTATTGTCCATTTGTTTATTTGTTTATGAGCCAGGGTCTCACTCTTTCACCAGGCTGGAGTGCAGTGGCACTATCATGTCTTACCACAGCTTTGGTTCAGGAGGTTCTTCCATCTCAGCCTCTCAGATCTCTGGGACTACAGGTAAGACTACCACACCTGGCTAATTTATTTATTTTATTGTTTTATGGAAATGATGTCTCTCTATGTTGCCTAGGCTGGTTTCAAACTCCTGAGCTCAAGCAATTCTCTCATCTCAGCCTCTCAGAGTGCTGGGATTATAGGTTTGAGCCACTGTGTCCAGCCCACAAGAGAGGTTTTAACAACAAAGGTTTTAATAAAAACGTGTCATGTCATATTGACTTTTATATTTTATCTAACTGTATATTAAAAACTGAATGGAATTGATATAATTATTGTAGAAGCATGAAAGTGATATTCACAAGAGATATTTCGTGACTATTTTTAAAAGGTCATAATCATTCAGTTTTCTCTAAGGAAAGAAATATAAACTTTAATGTATTAATGAATTTATGTATTACATACCAAAATACGTAAAGTCAAACTTATTTTACATGTAATTTTTGTTAAAATTTGTCTGGGAACACTTTATGCAGAGTTTTATAAATTCTTAGCTACCAAATTGTCTGTTTCTCTTCAGTGAATAAATAATTTAGAGGTGGGTGGACTTAATAACCTCTAATAGCTTCTCTAGAAATAAGATGGTGGAGCAGGATAGACTTTTGGAGATTTTAAGCTGACACTTTTCTTTCCTAATTCATTTTTTCTCTTTTCCACATATGAAGTCAGTAACATGTATTACCCTAGGGAGATTGTAGATAGAACCAAGAATAAAAACATTATTCAGCAATGATATTAAGATATAATTTTTAAAGTCAATGGTACAGAAAGTAGTCTGAAGACCAGGACAATTTTGATTTACAAAACCATATTTTTGAAAATGGAAAGTCTATTGTGGAATGTAAATTTTAAAATATATCTTATTTTAAATAATTTTAAAGATGTGGGGTACAATTCAGGATTAGGTATACAAGTGGTCATTGTACAGGTAAAGTTTGGGCCTCTCTTTGGTCTCCGCTTCACCTGGTTTGAGACCAGGTACTCTTATTGATGTTTTCCCCTACTCTCTCCCTTGGCAGTTTCTCACTACTGCCAATCCCTGTCTTATAGTACCATGATAAATATTCAGGGTCCACTTATGAGTGACAATATATGGTACTCAGTTCTTTGATTTTGTGATAGATCACTGAGTATTATAGACTCCAAATCCATCCAAGTTACTGTGAAGTCCATAATTTTGGCACTCTTTATGGCTGCATAATATTACATCATCTAATATGTACTACATTTTTAAAAATCCAGTCCACTTACAATGGGCAGCATAGTTCCTTCCATGTTTTTGTTATTGTGAATAATGCTGCAATAAACATGCATGTGCAGGTATCTTTTTTATAGAATTATATGAGTTCCTCCTGTTATATTCCCAGAAGGGGGATTGCTGGGTCATATGGAAGTTTAATTTTTAGATCTTTTAGGAATCACCACACTTTTCCACAGAGGTGGTACTAGTTTACACTCTCACCAACAGTGTAGAAGTGATCCCTTTTCCCTGCACCTTCTCCAGCATCTGTTGTTTTTGGAGAAATGTGTTTTACTGATCAGTAGCTACCAGATCATATTGAATTACTCTATTATTCCTCAAATACACTCTAACTTGTCTTGGTATGTTTTTCTTTTAATATTATAGGAACCATAACAAAACTTTCCCTTTCTCCTCCAAAGGTTCACTAAAAATCAACTGAGAAAGGCAGATTAGTAAGAGAAAAGGCCTACAAATGTATTCATGTTCATGGAGTAAGATTGCAGATTAAACTGCATCACTCAGTGGGGTACAAATGTGTATATACCTTACTTCTTCAGGGAAAGGGAGATGGGGAAGTGGATAATTTTAGGAGGGTAGTAAATGATTTTTAGAGGAATTCAATGGAATTGAAGAAAATACAATGGCCTGAGGAAAATTCTGTTGGGTCCACATGGCAGACAATGGTTTATGACAAAAGTCTGTTCAGGTGTTTTGACAGACTTCAGTATTTTTTTCTTATTTTGTGTGTGATATTAGTTCTAGTTATGAAGTTCAGAGACAGGACAAATTTTTTTTTTCTTTTGGCAAGTTCAGACTTTAGTCTAACAATAGAACTTTATCTTGTGCTTCGAAGGAGATGGAAGATGGACAGATGAGTGCAGGAGGGCACTGGGTGACGGTAAGAAAAAGCTTTAAACTTCTTCAGTCCAGCATGTCAAAGTGTCATATTTTGGGGTATCAGATTCTATGCCCCAATGTTATATTTTTGGATTCTACCTACTATGTAGTTTTAAAAGTTTATATCTCTATTGATGAATGAATTTTGTCTACAGTTTTATTTCTATACTATATTCATTAACTATTAGTGTTAAAGATTTTGTGACCACATAAACTATGTTAAATAATTATTCATTATTTTCTATCATCTCATATAATATAATTAATATTTCAACAATCTATTTTTTCATGATTAGCTAGGACTTACTTGTGACTATAACTTGTAGTGGTTCTTTTATCAATTAAAAAAGATCATCTACTTTCAAATTTGTGCTTTGATAACTGTTTCATTTAAATTAAATACTTTTTCAGTCAGCTTTGGCAATTTATATTTTACTAGAGAATTATCCTTTCCTTATAAGTGCTCAAATTTGTTTTCATGAATCTGTGTGTACAAAACTCTTAAAATATAAAATTATTATGTATGATTTTTGCCTCTTTTCATTTATATGGCTGGTGATTTTTGCTCTCTTTCTTCTTATAAAGAATGTATCTATTTTAGTAATCTTTTTTAAAAAAGAAATTTTTCCATATATCCATTCAATTATTTTTATCTTCTATTTTATTAAATTAATGTTTGTTATGCTAACAAATTCCTTCTTCCTATTTTATTATGATTTATTTTGTCAGTTTTTCCCCTAATTACTTAGGAGTGGTACTAAACTCCTGTTTTTGCTTTCTTATTGTAATTGAAACAATTAGATTTTTTTTTGAAAATTACTCACATATTTCATATGCTTGAGTATGAAATGTTTTATCAATTTTTCTCCATATATTTTCATAGCTCACCTTTGGCATTCTCTTTTTTTCAAATAATAAAGGGATGTCTTTCTAATGTTCACATAATTAATGCCTTTTGTTCACACTTTTTGTTACTGATTTTTAATTGTATTGGATTATCATATTATGTGCTGTTTTACACATTTATTTTCTATAATGTTTGGGGTACACAGGTTATGCATGGGAGTTAGAAAAAGAAATCCCAACTAGTTACATAGCCCTGCAGGTATATATCTTCATGTCTGGATGGAGATTTATAACAACACAGAAGGAAGCCTCACTGTCTTTAGCATTAGCTGGATATTAATTCCCATATGTGCTTGCAATCAGGATCTCATGTAGTGAACTAGTTGTAAAACTGTAAACGGAGAAGCACAGGGAAGGACGATGCAAGTCCCTGTGTGAGTGTATGGACAATTTTGTGTATGTGTTTGAGAGTAACTGGGTGTGTGAATGGCTGACTGAGTGGGGACTCATGAGCAAGTGGCCAGGGCCCTTCTGGTGAAGCATCTGGGGCCACAGCTGCACTGCTTGGCCATTTCCCATTTCCCAGGGTGCAGAAGACAAGCGCCATATTTGTACATCAGCAAAGACCTTCAGGAAGAAATTGCCAGGAATAACTACAGGCTCCAGGCTCTGTCTCACCACCACAGGGCCTGGCCAGAAACTGGCAGCAAGGGCTGCAGAAGGAACACAACTAGGGAGCCAGAGGCAGAGCTCCACTAGAGAAGATGAAACAGACACCCTGTCAGCATCTTGAAAAGTAGGCAAGAAAGCACTCTGACTTGCTCACCATGTAACCACAGACCCAATCTCTGTGCCTGACAGGTTAACTTCTCAGGGGTTGATTATGACCCAGAGGGAATATCTTGAAAACACAAACTTCAGAGGGACAGGAGTGCTGAGTCTCAGACTCCACATCCCCTACCCGGATTCAGCTATGGGGCAAGGAGTATGACCAGAAAAGAACAAGGAAGACCACTGAAAATATCAGCGGTGAACCCAGTGATGATCCTACACCTTCATCCCCAGCAATATTCTGAACATCAAACTTGCACTTCTGGTGCAACCCAGGTGGAGTGCAGATGTCAGCCATGATAGGAAGACTCTACTTCAGGATAAGTCTGTTTGGGGCACCTCCTGCCGGTACCTGAGGAGGAGACAATCCCACACCTCCCCACTGGAGGGGATCCCCCTGACCATACGAGAGTGGGAGGGGAGGACTGAAGTCCCACCCAACCCCAAAGCCCCCTCCTCTTCCCCTGGGCCAAACACTGGAACAATCGTGAATGAAGCCACAACCCCACAGGAAACAGCAGAGGGGTTTACCTGTGAGCAGCTGATAGGAACAATTATGGAAGCTACCACAAGAGGGCGCCCAGTGCACATAAAACGAATTTTTTAAAATTTCTTTTCTTTTTGTGAGTGAATGTGTCTGTGAGGGTTTGATTTGCATTTCCCTATTTTTTCTCTCTTTCTTCTTTTTTCTTCTTTTGTTCTTTGTTTTCTGTTTACATATGTATGTGAATGATTGAGTGTTCATCTTTCAGTTTCTTTTTTTGTTCTTCTCTTTTTTTTAGTTTAATGTGTGTGAATGTATTTGTGAAGGTTTGATGGAACCCCCTTTTATTTCTCTCTCTCTGGTTTTAACTTATCTTTTTGTTTTGCTTTGGACTTGAGTGTATACATCTGTGTTTAGTTTTCCTGTTTTTTTCTTTTTTTGTTGTTTTTTGTTTTGTTTTGTTTTTGCCGTTTGTTTTGGTTTTTGTTTGTGTGTGTGTGTGTGTGTGTGTGTGTGTGTGTGTTTTTATTGCATTTTTCTTTGGTTTTCTATTTTTTACTTTGTTTTGTTTTTATTTTATTATTTTTGACCATCTTATTTCATGCTACTTTACTATGCTCTCCTCATCACTGCTACTTTATCTTGGACTTAGGGGGTACACCTACATACCCATTACATCATCATATAGATTGGTAGTGGGGAGTGGGTCTCAAGGAGTCCATACCCCAGTCAGTGAACATTGTGATTTGCAAGAAGTTTCTGAATTCTAGCTCTCCATCCTCAACCTTATTAGACTAACAAAACTACAAGAGAGAATTTGGGCAAGTTGGCGATGGGACAAGTCAAATTGTGATAATCTCCACAAAAGAGTGGCTGCTGCTGCTGGTTTCTTGTGCCACCACCACAGCCGCCGCTGCCTCTGTGAAGGGTGACTGCTACAGCCATTTCCATGCAATGCACTGACACCATTTCTGCCACCACCTCCACAGAGGGTGGCTGCTGCAGCTGGTCCCATGCACTGCACCAACACCCAGGTCCTTGGCTCCCAGCCCCATGGAGTTCCCGGCTCCCTCCACCACCTGACTGGAGATCAGCTGGAATCTGGAGTCCAATCGGTGGAGAGAGAGGATCCAGGAGGGTAAGAGAGGAGGAAGCCCATGTCTGGTAAAGAGGAGTCCACCACAATCGTTTTCATTGTCCCAGGACCAGGCAGAGACAGCTTTGCAGGTCCAGCTCCGCACAGCTCTGCCCAGCCTCCAAATTGGGACCTAAGGTAATTGCATCAAACAGGGAGAGACAGAAACTTCCCCCACGCTAGATTGGACACAGACAGGTCAAATCTGAGTGGCAGACCTGACATGCTGACTGAAACCAGATCTGACCCTAGCTGTGAGCAACCCTACCAGCCTGCAATGAGAGCTCAAGATCAGACATAGAATGGCAAAATGAAGAAAATATCATGAGGCAACAATATATTGCCTCCAAGAGACTCATCTCAACAGAAAGGACACTTACAGATTCAAAGTAAGAGGATGGGAAGCAAAGTTTCAGGCAAACAGAGCATAAAAGAAAGCAGGAGTTGCAATTTTAATATCAGACAAAATACCCTTTAAGCTATCAAAAATTAAAAAAGATACAGAAGGTCACCACATGATAAAAGGTTCAATCCATCAACAAGAAATATCCATCCTAAACATATATGCACCCAACATAGGAGCACCAACTCTCATAAAGCAGCTTCTCGGCAAACAAAAAAAAGATACTGACTTTAACACTATCATAACTGGGGATTTTAATACACAACCCACAACCCTGGACAGATCATCAGGACAAAAAATCAGCAAGGAGATCCAGAACCCCAATGTGATTCTTGACCAAATGGACTTAATTGATACCTACAGAACACTACACACAATGAACATAGAATATACATTTTACTCATCACCACATGACACACACTCTAAGATCACATCCTTGGCCATAAATCAAACATAAACAAATTTCATAAAATTGAAATTTTTCCATGCACCGTCTCAGACCACAGTGGAATAAAAATAAATATCAACACCAACAAGGCTTCCCCAAACCCCACAAAGACATGGACACTAAACAGCATGATGCTAAACAACTCCTGGGTCAATGATGAAATCAAAACAGAGATTAAAAGATACCTGGAAACAAATGAAAATGAAGAAACATCTTACCAAAATCTCTGGGATGCCATGAAAACTTTAGTAAGAGGAAAATTTATATCTCTACAAACACACATGAAGAAAATGGAAAGATCACAAGTTAACAGTCTAACAAGTCACCTAAGGAAGCTTGAAAAGCAAGAACATCAAAACCTTAACTTCAGCAGTATAATTCAGATCACCAAAATAAAAGCCCCAATCTGGGACTAGAGGACAAAAAGATAATGCATAATCAATGAAACAAAAAGCTGGTTCTTTGAAAGGATAAATAAGATTGATGGTCCCCTAACTAGACTGACCAAGAAAAAGAGAGAAAAAGCCCAAATAAACACAATCATAAATACAAAAGATGAAGTCACATTTGGCCCTGAAGAAATACAAAAGATTATCAGAGACTACTATGTACATATATGGAAACAAACTTGAAAATCTAAAGGAAATGGAGGACTTTCTGGCATCACACAACCTCTCTGGGTTGAAACAAGAAATTGAGACCCTAAATAGACCAATAACAACTAAGGAAATCAACTATGTCATAAGAAAACTACCTACAAAAAAGAGCCCTGAACCAGATGACTTTCCAGCCGAATTCTACAAAACATACAAGGAGAACCTATTATCAATCCTATTGAAAGTATTCCAGGCAATTGAGAAAAATGAAATCCTCCCCAAATCATCTTATGAAGCTAACATCACATTGATACCCAAACCAGGTAAAGACCTAACAAAGAAAGAGAACTACAGGGCAATATCTTTGATGAACATAGATGCTAAAATTCTCAACTGGATTCAACAATACATCTCACAAATCATCCACCACTACCAAGTAAGCTTCATCTCTGGGATACAGGACTGGTTCAACATTTGTAAGACCATAAATGTAATTAAATACATCAACAGACATAAAAACAGAAGACACATGATTATATCACTAGATGCAGAAAAAGCTTTTGATAAACTCCAGCACCCCTTCTTGATAAAAACCCTTGAACATCTAGGCATAGATGGAGCATACCTCAAAATAATAAGAGCCATCTATGAGAAATTCACAGTCAGCATACTGCTAAACAGGCAGAAATTAGAATCAATTCCCCTGAAACCTGGAACAAGACAAGGATGCCCACTCTCACCACTCCTGTTCAACATAGTTCGGGAAGTCCTAGTTAGAGCAATCAGAAAAGAGAAGGTTATCAGGGATATCCAAATAGGAAAAGAGGAAGTCAAGTTATCTCTCTTTGCAGACGACATGATTCTATACCTTGAAAACCAGAAGAATCTGTTAAAAACCTCCTTGCACTGATAAGGGACTTTGGTAAAGTCTCAGAGTATAACATAAATGTGCAAAAATTGCATTTCTATACACCAATAATAAGCAAACAGAAACCCAAATAAAAAGCACAGTTCCATTCAGAATATCCATAAAATAAATAAAATACCTTGGCATCTTCCTAACCAGAGATGTGAAAGACCTGTACAATGAAAACTACAAAAAACTGCTCAAAGAAATCAAAGATGACACAAAAAAGTGGAAAAATATTCCATGCTCATGGACTGGAAGAATCAACATTGTTAAGTTGTCCATTCTACCTAAGGCAATCTACAGATTTAAAGCAATACCTATCAAATTGCCAGCAACGTTCTTCTCAGACCTAGAAACAACAATACAGGAATTCATATATAACATAAATGACTAAGAATAGCCAAAACAGGCCTCAGGGGAAAAAAAAGCAAAACAAAGCAAAACAAAACAAAACAAAACAAAAGTAGGAGGTATCACACTCCCAGACTTTAAACTTTATTATAAAACTACAATAATCAAAACAGCCTGGTATTGGTATAAGAACAGGCATGTAGATCAATAGAATAGAATTGAGATTCCAGAAACAAAACTTCAATGTCTCAACAACTCTACCACCAGTCACTGGGGAGACGAGAACCTATTCAGTAAATGGTGCTGGGAAAACTGATTGTCCATATGCAGGAGATTGAAACAGGACCCCTACCTATTCCCATACACAAAAATCAACTCTAAATGAAACAGAGACCTAAATGTAAAACCTCAAACTATAAGAACCTTAGAAAATGCAGGAGACATTCTTATGGAAATTGAAACTGGCAACCAATTCCTAATCAAAACCCCAATTGCCAATGCCCTAAGAGATAAGATAGACAGGTGGGACCTCATCAAACTGACAAGCTTCTGTAAAGCTAAAGAAACCATTAAGAGAGCAGGGAGACAGCCCACAGACTGGGAAAAAATATTTGCCAACTCCATGTCTGACAAAGGCCTAACATCTAGGCTCTACAAGTAACTCAAATGTGCTGAAAATAAAAAACACAAACAGCCCCATTGCAAAGTGGGCAAAAGATATGTATAGACAGTTCTCAAAAGAAGACATACGAGCAGCCTACAGATACATGGGAAAATGTTCAGCCTCACTAGTCATCAAGGAGATGCAAATTAAAACTACACTGAGATACCACCTAACTCCAATCAGAATGGCCATCATCAATAACTAAAAAAATAGCAGATACTGGATAGGATGTGGCAAAAATACTTCTACACTGTTGGTGGAAGTGTAAACTAGTACAGCCTCTGTGGAAAATGGTGTGGCGATTCCTAAAAGTTCTAAAAAATTGACCTTTCATATGACCCCGCAACCCCCCTACTGGGAATATACCCAGAAGAACTCAAATCACTCTATAAAAAAGATACCTGCACATGTATGTTTATTGCAGCATTGTTCACAATAGCAAGAACATGGAACCAACTATGCTGCCCATGAAACAGGACTGGATTTTTAAAAATGTGGTACATATGCACAATGGAATATCATGCAACCATAAAGAAGAACAAAATCATAAACTTCGCAGCAACCTGGGTGGAATTAGAGTCTAGAATACTGAGTGATCTTTCACAGAAACAGAGAACTGATTATCACGTTCTCACTCATAAGTGGACCTTGAACAACCACTGCAATACTATAAGAAAATAATTGACTGTAGAGGGAAACTGCGGAGGGGAGGGGGGATGAGCAGGTGGGATTGACAGTAGTGGAAATCTGCCTGGGGAAAGGGGGCACACTTCATCAACAAGGGTACCTGCACAGTATTTGTATACCTAACCCTGAAATGTACACCACAATTTCAAAATAAAAAAAATTAAAGTTAAAAAAAAAAAAAAACACAAGAGACAGCAAAACTTACCATGCTCAGCTCAGTATCAAAATAGAGCAAATTCTCACAAAGTAAAACACAGTGTGGACTAACTCAATTCTATTTAAATATATAAGAAAGAAAACGTGTTAATCAGTTGGCAATTTATTATGTAATTTATGATATATCTACATGACACACTTTGCAATCATGAAGAAATTAATTAGGAAAATGAGTTTATTTACACTAGCTTTTTATAAGACATTGCTTAGAGAGAAGACAAGATATATAGTCTTATCTTCATATAGAATGTGATCCCATTTCAATAAAATAATAGCAAAAATTATGAATAAAGACATACATGCATTTATTTACCTGTGTATGCTTATAATTAGTTGATCATGAAGAAACAATAAAAAATTATTTTACATTATTACTCTTGGTTACCTGTGGGGTGAAAAAATCGTGTTGTTTAAAGAGGCTGAGAGAGTGAAGGAATAGGCAAAAGAAGAAAAAAAGACTGTAATACAAAACAAAATACACATGACAACTACAAATAAAACTAAGTCAATTCTGACCCATCAGGTCATAATTTTTAAACCAAGTATCAAGAAGTAGGTAACAAAATTATATTAAAATTTTCAGCTCTAAGATAAATTTAATACAGAACGTGGAAAGAAAATTTGAAGGAGATGTGAGTATAGAGCTTCTGTGGAGCTCTAAGAAGTGCATGTGGTTAAACCTTAAGATGTGGTGGAAAAGGTAATATAAACATAATGACAGTCTAAAAATTTAATTATACATGTTATAAGTAAAGATCACTTTCATAGTTTTTATCCAAATTTTCCTTCAAAAATCCCCAGTAGCAAAGTGAAAGAACCTGCAACTAAATTTATCTGTAACAAGTAGTCTTCCAATGTAGTGGTCAAGGAATATCTGTGTATATTATTCATTCTGTTATGTGTACTTTTGTGTGTATGTGTGTTGTTCCAAATGTGGATGTTGAACCAGGGACTTGGAATCAAGTAGTTTTATTTGGGAGGTGGTGTGAGGAAACACATGTGAAGAAATAGGAAAAATAAAACAAGTAAGAGAGAAATACAAATAAAGAATACATTTATATGATTTGCTTCAGAATTGCCCCCAAGAAAAATAACAATGAGGCATTTATCCACTTACATACAACCACCATTAATGGTTCCCACCAGGCAAGTTAACTTACACTTTTGGATGGTTTCTGCTTCAGCAAGAGTAAGCACATGCATTTCAGGGAGGCCCTAATGAGTTGTATCTGACATTGCCCAGCTAACTTTCCTTTGATGTCAAAGGATCATAATTTATTCAAAAACCATCGGATATACCAAACAGCAAAGCATCGGGCACCACATTGTGAATTTGTTACAGAAACCACACTTTCTCTGTTTTCACTTAAATTATTTCATAAGGTAACGATAAATATTTTACAGCAATATTCAAGGAAATAATTAAAAAAGACATATAAAAAGGCAGACACATGTAAAGTCATGTCATGAATGATTCAGAGATTTGTAAAATAACTTTACTTACTATACTTAATAAAAAAATGGATTAAATGGGAAGATTTCACCAGATCATTGGAATCCATGAAAATAATTATATGAATATTTTAACACTGAAAAACATTTATTTGAAGTTTATAATTGAGTGAATGAGCAAATAAATAAATAAAGAGAAGAGGATAAATGAAAAGGTGATTAAATCATTAGAAAATACAAAACTAAAGATGAGAGAAATAATAGGAAAAAACAGAAGAGTGCATATGAGACATATGGAGTTAAAATACATTGGTGATGCAAAAGTTCATGCTCAAAATTATCAGATGAAATAGTTGAAAAGTTGTGTTTAAACCTAATGAAAAGCATTAGCACACATATACAAGAAACTCCAATGAATCTCAAGAAAATGAACACAAATAAAATCACAAATGCATATTATAGCAAAATGTTTGAAAAAAGGGAAAATAGTATTTATTTATTTAATTATTTTATTTTAAAGATGTGGGGCACAATCAGGATTAAGTACATAAGTAATCCACGCGCAGGTAAAGTTTGGACCTCCAACTGGTCCTCACTGTCCCTGATTTAGAATCAGGTTCCCTTTATGTTGTTATGTGACCCCCTCCCCTGGCAGTATCCCACAACTACTGATCCCTTCTTTCTGCTATTGTGAGTAATGTTTAGGTCCCACTTATGAGTGAGAACATGTTTTACACTTGTTTCTGTGATAGATCACTAGTGATGGTTTCTAATTCCATCCAAATTGCTAAGTAGTCCATGAGAAGTATTCCATCTTCTATATGTGCCTCATTTTCTTTATCCAGTCAATTTTCAATGGGTCGTAAGGTTGGGTCCACATTTTTGCTGTTGTGAATAATGTGGCTGTGAACATGCATGTGCAGGTATATTTTTTGCGGAATCATTTGTGATCCTCCGGGTATATTCCCATGAGGAAGATTGCTGGATTATATGGAAGGTTAATGGCAATACCTTCAGAATTGCCCCCAAGAAAAATAACAATGAGGCATTTATCCACTTACATACAACCACCATTAATGGTTCCCACCAGGCAAGTTAACTTACACTTTTGGATGGTTTCTGCTTCAGCAAGAGTAAGCACATGCATTTCAGGGAGGCCCTAAGGTGTAAGGTATTATCACACTACTTTTCATAGACGTTGGACTATCTTGCACTCTCACCAAGAGTGTCCCCTTTTCTTCACACCTGTACCAGCATCTGTTGTTTTCTAATTTATTAATGATGGCCATACTTACTGGGGTAAGATGGTATCTCAATGTGGTTTTGATTTGCATTTTTCTGATGATTAGTGAGGCTGAGCATTTTTTTTTTTGTATCTGACTTCTTTTGAGAAGTGTCTAGTCATGTCTTCTGCCCATTTTTTAATAGGGCTGTTTTGTTTCCTTTGGGGTTATTTGAGAATCTTATAAATTCTGGATGTTAGGCTTTTGTCAGATATACAGTTAGCAAATTTTTTTTTTCCTATGCTAAGGACTGTCTACCCCACTCTCTTGATGGTTTCTTTAGCCGTGCAAAAGTTTTTCAGTTAAGGTCTCCATTATGTATCTTATATTTGATGGCATATGCTTTACTATCAGGTATTGGTTACCTACTCCAATGTACACAAGGGTGTTTTCTGCATTTTCTTCTAAATTTTTTGTATTTGAGGATTTACATTTAGTTCTTTGATCTTTGATCTATTTAGAATTTATTTTTGTATTTGGAGATATATGTGTGTGGGGGGGGTCCAGTTTCATTCTTCTGTATGTGGTCAGCCAGTTTTCCTAACACCATTTGCTGAATAAGGTCTCCTTTCCCCAGTGGTTGTTATTGATGGCTTTGTCAAAGATGAGTCAATTGAAAGATCGAGTTTTTGCTTCCAGAATCTCTGTCCTGTTCCATTGATCTACATGCCTAGTCTTGTACCAGTACCAGGCTGTTTTGGTTACTATATTTTAGCAGTAAAGTTTAAAGTATGGAAGTGTGATACCTCCCACTTTGTTTCTTTTACTGAGGATTGTTTTGGCTATTCATGTTCTCTTTTGTTTCCATATGAGTTTCTGTATTGTTGCTTCCAGGTCTGAGAAAAAATGATATTGGTGATTTAATGGGTATTGCATTGAATCTGTAGATTGCCTTGGGTAGGATGGACACTTTAACTATATTGATTCTTCTAATCTATGAGCATGGAAAGTTTTTCCATTTGTTTGTGTTCTCTTTGACTTATTTGAACAGTGTTTTGTAGGTTTTGTTGTAGATGCTTTTCACTTTCCTGGTTAAGAAGATACCAAGATACTTCTTTTTTTCCCCCAGCTATTGTGAATGGGATTGTGCTTTTTATTTGGCTCTCTGCCGGCTTGCTGTTGGTGTATAGAAATGCAACTGTCTTTTGCACATTGATTTTGTATCTCAATACTTTGCCAAAGTCATTTATCAGTGCAAGGAGATTTTGGCAAACTCCCTTGGGTTTTCAAGGTATAGGATCATATTGTTTGCAAAGAGGAGTATTAACTTCCTCTTTTCCTATTTGGATACCCTGATTTTCTTCTCTTTTCTGATTGCTCTAGCTAGGACTCCCAACACTGTGTTGAACAGGAGGGTGAGAATGGGAAACTTTTCTTGTTTTAATTTTCAGGGAAAATTCTTCCAACTTCTGTCCATTGAGAAATATGTTGGCTATGGGCTTGTCATACATGACTCTTACTATTTTGAGGAATGTTCCTTCTGTGCCTAGGTGTTCAAGGGTTTTCATCAAGACAGGATGCTGGATTTTGTCAAAAGATATTTCTTATCTAATGATATAATTATGTTGTACTTGTTTTTACATCTGTTGATATATTTATTTACATCCTGGGGACAAAACCTATTTGGTCATGATGGATTATTCTTATGATTCTTGAGATATGTTGTTGGATTCAATTTGCCAGACCCTGTAGAAAATATTTCCATCTATGTTCATCAGGGTATTGGCCTATAATTCTCTTTCCTTGTTGAGTCTTTGTCAGGTGTGGGTATCAGTGTGATGTTACCTTCATAAAATTATTTGAGGAGAGCTTCATCTTTCTTGATTGCCTGAAATACTTTTTAATAGGACTGGTGTCAGCTATTCTCTGCATGTTTTGTAGAATTCAGCTAGGAAGCTATTTGGTGCAGTGCATCTATTTTTAGTAGGTAGTTTTCTTATGATGAAGCCAATTTCCTGCATTGTTATTGGTCTATTTAGGATTTTATCTTCTTGTTTTAACCTTGGGAGGTTGTGTGATGTCAGAGATTCCTCCATTTTATTTAGATTTTCTATTTTGCTTCTGTACAGGTGTGTATTATAGTCTTTGATAATCTTTTGAATTTCTTTGGGGTCAGTTGTGACTTCATCTTTTGTATTTCTAACTGTGTTTATTTGGGCTTTTTCTCTCTTTTTCTTATCCTTTCAAAGAACCAGCTTTTTGTTTAGTTGATTTTTTTTCTATGATATTTTTGTCTTCCCTGTCCTTAATTTGGACCTTTATTTTGATGATCTGGTTCTTCTGCTGAAGTTAGGGTTTTGGTGGTCTTATTCATATTTAATGTATTTTTTTTAACTTTTCTGTATCAGAAAGAAAAAAAATGTAAAGCTCTAGAAAAAAAGTGCATTTTTAAATGAACAATAATATTATCTACAGTAGACTATGAGACATACTATTTCACAAAATATTAAATGCCAGAATACAGTGAAATAGATGCATAAAATGCAGGAAAAGTAAAACTGTCCATAGAAGATATTATACCAATCAAAAATATGTTTCAAAAATGAAGCAAAGTGTTTTAAGGCAAAATTGAATGGTTTCACTTTTTTGGTTCTTGAGGAATGATGTAGTTGTGTGGGTTTTCTATGTTGTTTTTTTCCCCCCAGTATTAACCTTCCCTGGTTAATGAGATTTCAGACAGGAGATGGAAGGCAATTTGCTTCTTTTGAAAAATCTCTGTCAGTCAGATAAGACAATTTTGGAGAGAGATCCTCCCTGAGATTGGGACAGAGAAACAAGGAAAAGGTGAGAAATACCTTGATTTTGAGGCGTCTTCTAAGGTCTTTCAATGTATTTTAATTCAATGTGCTCAGCATACCAAAACACCATATTTTGAGGTACCCATTTTCTGTGCCCCAACAAAAACAAAACACACATACACACACATACACAGCACAGATAATTTGTTGCTAGCAGACTCATGTCAGAAAAATTAAGAAAGGAAGTCTTTTAGATTAATCAAGTGATTTGAGAAAGTTATTTGACTCTTTATGGGAAAAAAGAGCACCATTAAAGGTAATTATATAATTATAAAGTATAAATACCTATTTCTTCTCCTTTTTTCTTTTAACTCATATAAAAAGAAATAGTATAAAATAACATGTATATAATTTTTAGCTCAATTTATAACATATAGTGCTGTAATACAGTTGATAATAGCACAAATGAGGTGACTAGAAGTAAAACTTTATTGGAATAATGACGTAATTCCACATGGTCACTCAAATCCACAGGAAAATAATTGTTTGTTAAATAATAATATTAAGGTAGAAATATAATAAATTGTATACACATTGCTATGACCTAAATGTGTCCCCCAAAATGTAGTCTCCAATGCAATAGTATTAAGAGTTAAAATCTTTAGGGTATAATTAGGTCATGAGGGTTACTCTCTCATAAATGGTATTAAGACCTTGGTAAAAGAAGTTCTACACATAGTTTGGCCCTTTTCACCCTTCTGGCCTCCTACTATATAAGAACACTGCATTATCTTTTTCTAAAGGGTGCAACAACAAGGCACCATCTTGATCTTAGCCTTGATCTTAGACTTCCCAGTCTCCAGAATTACGATAAATAAAGTTTTGTTTTTTATACATTGCCCAGTCTCAGGTATTTTGTAATAGCAGCACAAATTAACTAAAACAGAAATACAACTACTCTCTTTTTTCTCTCATTTTTTAAATTGCAAAATTGTATAAAGTATATAACAAGCCATTATTGAGTTTGCAACTTATATTCATGTTATATATAAAACAATAATAACACAAAAGGAAGAGGGACTAGAGCTATATAAGGTAACATTTATATCTCTAGTCTTAAGTAGATTATGATAATTTAGAATGTATATAGTGAGGTCTAGAGTAACCATTAAAAAATTAACTAAAAAATTAAAGAATTAAAATGATACACCAGAAATTACTGCTAAAGGAAGTAGTTAAATTAAAAATAAACAAAACACATGGAAAACAAAAGTAGAATGGTAGATGCAATTGTGAATGTATTTAATAATTTAATAAAAAGGTGAAAATTAGAGTGGATAAAATCCAAATATCTGAATATATTATGTGTACAGAAAACTCATTTTGAATTCAAAGAGGAAAATAGGTTGAAAGTAAAAATGATGAAAAAAAAGTCACACTTTTTAAACTCCAAATCTTGGACACCAACTGGGTGTCTTACAATTTAATTCATTTCAATTCTGACACTATCCAAAGTCAGCGCAGACTCCACAAGTGCAGAGTAAAGATCTTCACAAGATGACCTATGATTCTGACGCCAGCTGCAAGCTTCAGGTTTCCTCAAACCATCCAACACTTTTACCAAGGTGACTACAATTTTGGAGGTTCATACAATCTCCTCAGCTTTGATAATTATCTAAAACAACTCACTGAGGAAGCACTGAACTTATAATTACCACTTTAGTATAAAGCATACAGATAAACAGCTAAATAAAGTGCTACATAAGGAAAAGTCTAGGAGAGTCCAAAGCACAAGAACTTCTGATTCTGTATAATCAGGGTGTGCCATTCTCCTGGCACATTGATGTGTTCACCAATTAGCAAGTTCTCTTGACTTTCAGTATCCAGAGATTTTACCCAGAGTTTTGTTTACATAAGCATGATTGAACAAATCATTGAACAGGTTATTGAACTCAGTTGTTAGTCCCTCTTTCCTTTTTGGAGGTTGGGAGCGGGCCCAAAAGTTTTAACCCTCAATTTGTGTGCTTAGTTTTTCTGGCATAGCCAACCCCTCACTTGTAACTATCTCAAAGCTCATCATGAATCACTTCACTATCATAAAGTTAAGTAAGATAGAAAGGAGGTTAGAAAGAATAAAAGGAGACATTTCTATCACTGAGGCAATCCCAACAGTTTTCAAATATGTGTGCTAGAAACCAGGGACAAAGACCAGATATAGGTTCATGACCTGCCTGGGCAACTTGGCGAGGTCTCATCTCTACAATAAATCAAAAAAGCCAGGTGTGGTGGTGCGCGCCTGTAGTTCCAGATACTTGGAAGGTTGAGGCAGAAGGATCACTGGAGCCCAGCAGGTCGAGGCTGTGGTGTCTGGGAGAGCCACTGCACTCCAGTCTGGGTGACAGAGTGAGACTCCAACACAAAAAAAAAAAAAAAAAAGAAAAGAAAAGAAAAGGGTCTACTCAACCTGTAATCCCAGCATTTTGGGAGACTGAGGCAAATGGATTGCCTGAGCCCGCATGTTCGAGACCAGCCTGGGAAATCTGGTAAGACCTGTCTTTACAATAAATCAAAAATTGGCAGGGCATGGTAGCGCATGCCTGTAGTTCCAGCTACTTGGAAGGCTGAGGTGGAAGGATGGCCAGAGCCCAGCAGGTAGACGCTGGTGTGGTCGTGAGAGTGCCACTGCGCTCCAGACAGTCTGGGAGACAGAATGAGACTCCGACTCAAAAAAAAAAGAAAAGAGGAAAAGGAAAAGAAAAGGGTCTGACAGCACCCAAGACATCATGGGTATTTCAGACATCAATATTGTTTTAAGTCTTTCAGTTAAAGAAGCATTTTTAATGACAATAATCATTGTGTCTGTTAGTAAGAAAGACTGCCAGTCGAAAGGCACTGCACATAGCTGGCAAATCATACTGATGCTGGTAGCCCTGGGAAGCTAGCTACAATAGGTTTTGACAGGGAGAGATATTCATCTGGACTGGGCTTTGCTTGCCTAGTGGTATATGCAAATTTTTAGAGTACTATAAAAGACCTGGAACAGAGATACTGCACCAATGTGGACTGCCAGGTTAAATTTCTTCAGACCACGGAACCCTCTTTACAGCCCACATGGCCTGACTATGGGTAGAATGCTATCTTCCTCAGAGTAATGGTTTGATAGAGAATTGAAATGGGCAGTTGAGGTTTTCTCTTAAATAGGGAAAGAAATAAGAACAAAGGTTTGTCTGACACACTTTCATGAGTGTGTACTTAAAATTAACATGAGGAGGAGCACAAGAGCATACCCATTACACAGATCTTTCTGTTTTTCTGGTGAATCTAGGAAAGAGGGTATGGAAATTGATGTTGATATGACTATGCAATTTTTGTCATAGAGAGAGGATACTAATATAATGACTATGCTTTTTTCTTTCTTCCACACATCATCTCAAATTCTTTTTCCTATTCAATTAATTGGTCCCAGGACCAGAACTGAAACTACAAGTGCAAAAATCAGGAATAATTCCAAACACACCTCTATATTTTTAAATTCATATGTCAGATTTTTTAAGAACCTGATGAGACAGACTGTGCCTTCACCTAATGACAAAATTAGGATTAACAGTGATTGCATCTATATTGCCTAGTGGTAGGAATAGACCACTAGTTATTTAGCTATATAACTTTACCCTGTATGAAAGGTAGTGGATTGAAGAGGAGGTACTTCTCCATACTACTATGGCTGCCTGAAATCTAGACCAGTACAGTGGCCAAACCTTTCCAAGAGTGAAGATGTGTGGGTATAAATGAAGAGAAATGGGAACACCAGAGTGTAAGTAAATGAATAAATAGGTTATATAATAAGAGAAACCCAACATTTTAAAGGATGCTTAAAAAAGAGACAATGTTGTCTCTTAGATCAATTATACCAGATACCTGAAAGAGTGAAGTCATGTATTGTTGAACTTGCTTCTGTTTTTAGAACCTGACAAATTCAAACTGAAGCCTGAAAAACTGAGTAGCCTCTCTGAGAGGAATTTGGTCATACAATATGGTAATTGACAAGACTAATTGTTAATGGATGTATGGAATTCTGGTAAAGTGCTAGTATCTTTCAACTTTTATGTTTGAGGTTAAATCTATCATAATACAATATGATTTAATATTGAAATTGTTGGTAAAATTATAATGCTGTAATTGATAGTCAAATGTATTAGACTACTGAGTTAAAAACCTCCTTTCTCTACCCTATGCTGACTCTTCCAAATGTTGCTTATCTATTGTGCTCAGGCAGATATTTTTTTGCTATAAGAGATCAGTGAACAAAGACCAGGAGATAGCTTGTAATATAACTAAAATATCTGGTCCTCTTTTTTTTTGAGTTGGAGTCTCACTCTGTCACCCAGGCTGGAGTGCAATGGCATGCTCACGGCCACTGTAGCCTCAACCTGCTGGGCTCAGGTGATCCTTCCGCCTCAGCCTTCCAAGTAGCTGGAACTACAGGCGCACACTACCATGCTAATTTTTTGATTTATTGTAGAGATGAGGTCTCACCAAGTTGCCCAGGCCGGTCTTTGTTCCTGGTTTCTAGCACACATATTTGAAAACTCTTGGAATTGCCTCAGTGATAGGAATGTCTTCTTTTATTCTTTTAACCTCCTTTCTATCTTACTTAACTTTATGATAGCAAAGTGATTCATGATGAGCTTTTAGATAGTTACAAGTGAGGGGTTGGCTATGCCAGAAAAACTAAGCACACAAATTGAGGGTTAAAACTTTGGGCCCACTCCCAACCTCCAAAAAGAAAAGAGGGACTAACAATTGAGTACAATAACCAGGTTTCCCAGGCTGGTCTTGAACCTGCGGGCTCAAGCAATCCACTCACCTCAGCCTCCCAAAACGCGGGATTCACTGAGCCTGACTTGAGTAGACCCTTTTCAAATGGAATATGTTTTATTTAGAAACATGTTACTGGGGATGCAATGGGTTACTCAGAAAATTCACAAGCAATTAGACTATTTTCATGTAGGACTAACTTGGCATCCACATTGTATCCAAATTTCACCTTATTATTTAACCCCTTGTTTGTATATTCTCTCAATCTAATTGTAGTGTATGTTAGGACTCCATCAAGATTTGATTTTAGAATACTAAGTAGAGAATGTGTTTTCCAGTAAGACATAATACTTTTTTATTATAAAGATGTGGGGATATAATTCAGGGTTAGGTATACAAATGTTGATTATGCAGGTGCCATTGTTGATGAGGTATGCCCCTTCCACCCCTAGTGGTTTCCCCCAACTGCCAATCACACCCTCCTCCCCTGACAGTTTCCCACTATTGCCAATTGCTTTCTTATAGTATTATAATTATTCAATGTCCACTTATGAGTGAGTGCATATGCTACTCTGTTCTTTGTTTCTGTGATAAATCACTGAGTATGATCAATTCCAAATCCATCCAAGTGACTGCAAAGTCCATATATTTGTTCTTCTTTATGGTTGCATAATATTCCATTGGGTATACTCACCACTTTTTTTATTCAGTCAGCTTCGATGGGCAACATGGTTGGTTCCATGTTTTTTGCTATTGTGAATAGAGCTGCAACAAACATACGTGTGCAGGTATCTTTTTTGTAGAATGATTTGAGTTACTCCAGGTATATTCCCAATAGGGGAATTGCAGAGTCATATGCAAGGTCAATTTCTAGTTCTTTCAGATACCACCAC
This sequence comes from Carlito syrichta, assembly GCF_000164805.1. Lineage (NCBI taxonomy): Eukaryota > Metazoa > Chordata > Mammalia > Primates > Tarsiidae > Carlito > Carlito syrichta. The sequence goes on along the minus strand of NW_007232802.1, from coordinate 415,222 downwards.
ACTGTCCTCCAAAGAGGTTGCACTGGTTTACATTTCCACCAGCAGTGTAGAAGTGTTCCTTTTTCTCCTCATCCTTGCCAGCATCTGTTGTTGATTGTTTTATTAATGATGGCCATTCTTACAGGGGTTAGGTGGTATCTCAGTGTGGTTTTGATTTGCATTTCTCTGATGATGAGTGAGGTTGAACACTTTCATGTGTCTTTTGGCTGCCTGTATATCTTCTTTTAAGAAGTTTCTATTCATGTATTTTGCCCACTTTTTAATGGGGATGTTTTTTTTTTCTTTCTGCATATGAGTTCTTGTAGATCCTAGATGTTAGGCCCTTGTCCGCCCCATTCTATGGGCTGTCTCTCTTTTCTCTTGATGGTTTCTTTTGCTTTGCAGAAGCTCGTTAGTTTGATGAAGTCCCATTTGTCTATCTTATTTGTTAAGGTATGGGCATTTAGGGTTCTGAATAGGAGGAATTGGTTGCCACTTCCGATTTCCATAAGGGTGTCTCTTGCATTTTCTAAGATTCTTATAGTTTGAGGTTTTACATTTAGGTCTTTGATTCATTTAGAGTCAATTTTTGTGTGTGGTGATAGGTAGGAGTCCTGTTTCAATCTTCTGCACATGATCAGGCAATTTTCCCAGCACCATTGACTTAATAGGTTCTTCTCTCCCCAGTGATTATTGTTGGAGGTTTTGTCAAAGATGAGTTGGTTGAGAAATTGAGGCTTTGCTTTCGGAATCTCTATCCTGTTCCGTTGGTCTATGTGCCTGTTCTGTACCAATTCAGGCTGTTTTGATTACTGTAGCCTTATAGAAGACATCATATTAATTACACTAAACATTCAGGTAAAGGAATTACATATCTTGACCTAAGGTCTATTCAAACATGCCAATTTCCATCCAAACTTTTACCTTAATTCTGTCAATCTTTACATTGGTATATTATCACAAGTTAATTGCAGACCCTGTTGTACTTTACAAAGGATTTTATTACCAAAGTACATGGCTTCCATGTCAAAAGGTCCAGAAACCTTTTTTTCTCCACTCTCTTATCATTTTACTCATTCGTGTGCATAAGTCTTTGGGTACGCAGTGGGAAGTAGAAGCAAAGACCCCTCGTTTTTTTTTTGTTTTGTTTTGTTTACCAATCTTTGTCTTGATTAATGTACCTGACTCTTTCATCAGGTGAATCCATATCAAGTTTCTCATTATAATCTTTGCATCTGACTTTGTAAATTTTTCTGAATTAGGATAAAATAGAAATAATTTTAAACTGAATGCAGTAACATATAAAAATAATTATGCACCATAACTAAGCAGTATTTATCCCAAGAATTCAAGATTGGTTTATTCACTCAAAATCAATTAGCATAATATGCCATATCAAGATAATTTTTAAAAATACATGATGCAAATATCTATGTATCTACATCTATGTATCAATGTATCTATCTGCAAGAAAATTAGGGGAAAATCTCTGAGACCTGAAACCAGAAATTAAATAAAAGCTTGACATGAGCAAGACAAGTAAACACCAAAGTTATCTGTCATTTGCAGGCATCAATTGGTCCCAATTTGTCTAGTGACTGTTTTACCTGTTCCATGAGTAGCATGAAAGAAAAAGAATTGGGTCCAAATACAGCAAATAATAAGATTGGGCTTGCTGAGAAATGACCAATGCAAATTCTCTACTCAGGGAAAAGAATAACCATAATAAGATCTGCTTCTCATTTGCAGAAAAAAGGGTCCTTATCTTTCTCAGCTATGGATTGATGTGAATGAATGTTACAATAATTTATCTTGATAAACTATTGCTATGAATTGAGAATCATTTGAGTTGGGGCATAAATTTATATAGTTTTCCATATCTGAAAACATGAGACTTTCAATTTAAATTAGTCCGATATGTGTCTTCCAGGAATCTGGCACAAAAAAGAAACAAATGGGGAAAAATCATCTTATAAAGACTTTAAAGTACAGTTTCACCACATATGAGTTTATAATCCAAAATCATAACACAATAATAAATCATTATACAAGATTTAAAATATTTGAGTAAGATTCCTAATTATTGTTATTATATTTCTATACTAATTATTATTCTGATTGTGTTGGAATTAGATTCCTTTTGAATGTCGTTCCAACATTGAGGTTGACAATCCTTCATAAGAAATAATCCGGTAAATTTAAAAAAAATTGACTCTAACACTATAACAGCTGGGAACTTAAATATCCCACTAACAGCCCTAGATAGATCATTGACCCAAAAAATAAATAAAGAGATCCAGAACCTCAACTTGACACTTGTCCAAATGGATTTAGTAGATACCTACAGAACACTCTACCCAACAAACACAGAATATACATTCTACTCATTCACCACATGGAATGTACTCCAAGATTGACCACATCCTTGGCCACAAATCAAGCATAAACAAATTTCACGAGATTGAAATACTGCAAAACACTTTTTCAGGCCACAGTGGAATAAAAATAAATATCATCACCAACAAAATTGCCCCAAATCCACAAAGACATGGACACTAAACAGCATGATGCTGAATTACTCCTGGGTCAATACAGAAATAAAAACAGAAATTAAAATATTCCTGGTGACAAATTAAAATGAAGACGCATCTTTACCAGAACCTCTGGGATGCTAAGAAAGTAGTACTAAGAAGGGAATTTATCTCTCTATGAACATGCATAATTAAAATAGAAAAAGAACAAGTTGACAGCCTAACAAATCACCTAAGAGAGCTGGGAAGGCAAGATAAACAAAACCCTAACTTCAGCAGAAGAATTCAGATCACCAAAGTAAATTCTCAAATATGGGACATAGAAGAAAAAAATACCATTAAAAAAATCAATGAAACAAAAAGGTTCTTCAAAAAGACAAACAAGATTGATGAAGCCTTAGCCAGAATGACCAAGCAAAAGAGAGAATAACCCCACCCAAATAAAAACAATCAGAAATGCAAAAAAAAAAAGCAAAAAAAAACTGGTTTTGAAGAAATACAAAAGATTATCAGAGATTATTATACACACTTGTAAGGAAACAAACTCAATAACCTAAATTAAATGGAAGACTTTCTGACAGAACACAACATCCCATGAATGAAACAAAAAGAAATTGAGATGCTAAATAGACCAATAACAACCCAGGAAATTGACACTAACATAGGAAAACTTCACCCCCCCCCAAATAAAAAGCCCTGGGCCAGATGACTTTCCAGCATAATTCTACAAAACATACAAGGAGAAGCTGATATCAATCCTATTGAATCTATTCCAGGCAATGGATAAAGACAGAACTCTCCTCAAATCAACTGATGAAGCTAACATCACACTGATACCAAAACAGGATAAAGATACAACAAAAAAGAGAACTATAGGTCAATATCCCTGATGAACATAGACACAAAAATTCTCAACAAGATTCCAGCAAAACACATCCAACAACACATCTCAAAAATTATCCACCATGACCAAGTAGGCTTCAATCCCAGGATTCAGGGATGGTTCAACATTTGCAAGACAATAAAGGTCATTAAATACATCAATAGTTGTAAAAACAGGAACCACATGATTATCTTAGATACAGAAAAAGCTTTTGATAAATCCAGCATCCCTTCTTGATAAAAACCCTCAAACACCTAGGTATAGAGGGAATATACCTCAAAATAGTAAGTGTCATCTATGACAAACCCGTAGCTAACATATTGCTAAATGGGCTAGAATCATTTCCCCTGAAAACTGGAACAAGACAAGACTTCCCACTCTCACCCCTCTTGTTCAATATTGTGTTGGAAGTCATAGCTCAGGCAATTAGACAAGAGAAGGAAATCAGGGGTATCCAATTAGAAAAAGAGGAAGTCAAGTTATCCCTCTTTGCAGATGATATGATCCTATACCTTGAAAATCCAAGAGATTCTGTCAAAAACCTTCTTGCTCTGATAAAGGACTTTGGCAAAGTCTCAGAGTACAAAATAAATGTGCAAAAAATAGTTGCATTCCTATACACCAACAACAAGCAGGCAGAGATCCACATAAAAAGCCCAATCCCATTCATAATAGTCACCCAAAAAATGAAATACCTCGGCATCTTCTGAACAAGAGAAGTGAAAGACCTTTACAACGAGAATTACAAAACACTGCTTAAAGAAATCCAAGAAGACATAGCAAAATGGAAAAATATTCCATGCTCATGGATTGGAAGAATCAGTGTTGTTAAGATGTCCATCCTATCAAAGCCAATCTACAGATTCAATGCAATACCCATTAAGTTACCAACATCATTCTTTTCAGACCTAGAAATTGCAATACAGAAATTCATGTGGAAACATAAATGACCACGAATAGCCAAAATAATCCTTAGCAAAAGAAACAAAGGAAGAGGTATCACACTTCCAGACTTCAAACTTTACTATAAGACTACAATAATCCAGCTGGGCTCGATGGCTCAGCCTATAATCCCGCACTTTGGAAGGCTGAGGTGAGTGGATTGCCTGAGCCCGCTGGTTCAAGACCCGCTTGGGCAGCATGGCGAGACCTCATCTCTACAATAAATCAAAAATTAACTGGGTGTGGTAGTGCATGCTTGCAGTTCCGGCTACTTGGAAGGCTGAGGCAGAAGGATCGCCAGAGCCCAGCAGGTCGAGGCTGCGGTGGCCGAGAGCAGCCACTGCACTCCAGTCTGGGTGACAGAGTGAGACTCCAACTCAAAAATAAAAGTAATCAAAACAACCTGGTACTGATATAAGAGCAGGCACATAGACCAATGGAAAAGGTTAGAGATTCCGGAAGCAAAGCCTCATTTCCTCAATCAACTCATTTTTGATAAAGCCTCCAACAACAACCATTGGGGAGGGGAGAACCTATTCAGTAAATGGTGCTGGGAAAACTGGCTGATCACATGCAGAAGATTGAAACAGGACCCCTACCTACCATCATACACAAAAATTAACTCTAAATGGATCAAAGACCTAAATGCATCAAAGACCTCAAACTATAAGCATCTTAGAAAATGAAGGAAGGACCCTTATGGAAATTGGAACTGGATACCAATTCTTATTCAGAACCCTAAAGGCCAAGACCTTAAGAAATGAGATAGACAAGTGGGACCTCATCAAATTAATGAGCTTCTGCAAAGCAAAAGAAATCATCAAGAGAAGAGGGAGACAGCCCACAGAATGGAAAAAAAATATTTGCCAACTGTATATCTGACAAAGGCCTAACATCTAGGATCTACAAGGAACCCAAACGCGCTGAAAGCAAAAAAACAAAACAAAACCAAAAACCGCCCTTTTAAAAAGTGGCCAAAAGACATGAATAGACACTTTTCAAAAGAAGATATATGGGCAGCCAACACACACATCAAAAAGTTCTCAGCCTCATTCATCATCAGAGAAATACAAATCAAGACCTCATTGAGATACCACCTAACCCCTGTAAGAATGGCCATCATTAATAAAACAAACAACAACAGATGCTGGCAAGGAAGAGGAGAAAAAGGAACACTTCTACACTGTTGGTGGGAATGAAAGCTAGTGCACCTCTTTGGAAGACAGTGTGGCAATTTCTGAACAAACTAAAAATTGACCTTCCATATGACCCAGTAATTCTCCTATTGGGAATATATCCAGAGGAACTCAAACTATTCTGCATAAAAGATACCTGCACAAGTATGTTTGTTGAAGCTCTATTCACAATAGCAACAACATGGAACCAAACATATTGTCCATCAAAGCTGGAATGGATAAATAAAATGTAGTACATATACACAATGGAATATTATGCAGCCGTAAAGAAGGACAAATATATGGACTTTGCAGCAACTTGGATGGATCTGGAGTTGATCATAGTCAGTGATTTATAACAGAAACAAAGAACAGAGTTCCCTATGTTCTCACTCATAACCTTGAACAATTATAATGCTATAAGAAAGCGACTGGAAGTAGTGGGAAATTGTCAGGGGAGGGGGACTGGGATTGGCAGTTGAGGGAAACTGCTAGGCGAGGGAGGGGCATACCTCATCAACAAGGGTACCTGCATAATCAACATTTGTATTCCTAATCCTGAAATGTACCCCACATCTTTATGATAAAAATGTAAAAAAAAGAAAGTATTCTAGGCAACAGAGAAAGACAGAACTCTCCTCAGATCAACTGACGAAGCTAACATCACACTGATACCAAAAAAGGATAAAGATACAACAAAAAAAAGAGAACTACAGGCCAATATCCCTGATGAACATAGATGCAAAAATTCTCAGCAAGATGCTAGCAAATCACATCCAAAAACACATCTCAAAAATTATCCATCATGACCAAGTAGGCTTCATCCCCAGGATGCTGGGCTGGTTAAACATCTACAAGACTAAAAATGTAATTCAACACTTCAACAAATGTAAGAACAAGAGCCACGGGATTATATCATTAGATGTGGAAAAAACTTTCAGTAAAAACAAGCATCCCTTCTTGATAAAAAACCCTCGAACACCTAGACATATAGGGCACATACCTCAAAATAGTAAGAGCCAATTATGATAAACTCACAGACAACATATTGCTAAGTGGACAGAAATTAGAAGCATTTTCCCTGAAAACAGGAAAAAGACAAGGTTGACCACTCTCACTCCTCCTGTTCAATATAGTGTTGGAAGTCCTAGCCTGAGCAATCAGACAAGAGGAGGAAATCAGGAGTACCCAACGGGAAAAGAAGAAATCAAGTTATCCCTCTTTGCTGACAATATGATCCTATACCTTAAAAATCCAAGATAATCTGTCAAAAACCTTTTTGCACTGACAAAGGACTTTGGCGAAGTCTCAGGGTACAAAATCATGTGCAAAAGACAGGCACATTCTTATATACCAATAACAGGCAGAGAGCCAAATAAAAAGCACAATCCCATCCACAATAGCCACACCAAAAAAAGAAATACCCTGGCATCTTTCTAACAAAATCAGTGAAAGGTCTCTACAGTGAAAACTACAAAATATTATTCAAAGAAGTCAAAGATGCCACAAACAAATTGAAAAATATCCCATGCTCATGGATTGGAAGAATCATTATTAAGATGTCCATCTTAGCCGGGCTCGGTGGCTCAGCCTTTAATCCCGCACCTTTGGGAGGCTGAGGTGAGTGGATTGCCTGAGCACGCGGGTTCGAGACCCACCCGGGCAGCGAGACCTCATCTCTACAATAAATCAAAAAATCAGCCGGGTGTGGTAGCGCATGTCTGTAATTCCGGCTACTTGGAAGGCTGAGGCAGAAGGATCGCCGGAGCCCAGCAGGTCGAGGCTGTGGTGGCCGGGAGCGGCCACTGCACTTGAGTGAGACTCCAACTCAAAAAAAAAAAAAAAAAAAAGGTGTCCATCTTACCCAAGAAAATCTACAGATTCAATGCTACACCCATTAAATTACCAGCATCATTCTTCTCAGTCCTGGAAATGACAATACAGAAATTCATATGGAAACATAAAGATCATGAATAGCCAAAACAATCCTTAGTAAAGGAAACAAAGTAGGATATATCACACTTCCAGACTTTAAAATTTATTATGAGGCTACGATATTCAAAACAACCTGGTATGGTAGAAGAACAGGCATATAGACCAATGGAACAGGGTAGAGATTCCAGAAGCAAAACCTCAATTTCTCAACCATCTTTCACAAAGCCTCCAACAACATACAGTGGGTAGAAGAGAACCTATTCAGTAAATGATACTGGGAAAACTGGCTGATCACATGCAGAAGATTGAAACAGGACCCTTACCTATCACTATACACAAAAAATAACTCTAAATGGATCAAAGACCTAAATGCAAAACCTCAAACTATAAGAATCTTAGAAAATGCAGGAGACACCCTTATGGAAATTGGAACTGGCAACCAATTCCTGATCAAAACCCCGTGCCCATGCCATAAGAGATACAATAAACAAGTAGGACCTCATCAAACTGACAAACTTCTGTAAAGCCAAAGAAACTATCAAGAGAGCAGGGAGACAACCCACAGATTGGAAATACATATTTGCCAACTGTATGTTTGGCAAAGGCCTAACACCTAGGATCTACAAAGAAAAATGTGCCGGAAAGAAACAAAAACCAAACATCCCCATTACAAAGTGGGCAAAAGATATGAATAGACACTTCTCAAAAGAAGACATACATTCACAGTAGATACATGAAAAAATTCTCAGCCTCACTAGTCATCAAAGAAATGCAAATTAAAACTACATTGTGATACCACCTAACTCCACTCAGGATGGCCATCATCAATAACTCAAAAAACAACAGATGTTGGAGAGGGTGTGGCGAAAAGGTAACACTTCTACACTGTCAGTGGGAGTGTAAACTAGTACAGTTTCTGTGGAAAACAGTGTGATGATTCCTAAAAGATCTAAAAATCGACCTTGCATAAGACCCCAACAGCCCCTTACTGGGAATATACCCAGAAGAACTCAAATCACTTTATAAAAAAGATACCTGCACATGTATGTTTATCGCATCATTGTTCATAGTAGCAGGAACATGAAACCAACCATGCTACCTATCAAAAGAAGACTGTATAAAAAAACAGTAGTACATATACACAATGGATTATTACGCAGTCATAAGGAAGGACAAAATCATGAACTTTGCAGCATCTTGGATGGCCTTAGAGTCTATAATACTGAGTGATGTATCACAGAAACTAAGCGGACCTTGAGCAATTATCATAAGCAGACCTTGAGCAATTATCATAATACTATAAGAAAAGGATGGGCAGTAGTGGGAAACTGCTGGGGGTAGGGGGTGGGGGAGGTGGGATTGGCAGTAGTGTGAATCTGCTGGGGGAGGGGGACACACCTCATCAACAAGGGTACCTGCATAATGAGCATTTGTATACCTAACCCTGATTGTACCCCACATCTTTAAAATAAAAAAATTAAAGGAAAAAAAGAAAAATTTTCAAATATCAAAGGTTTAAAACACTTACTAAAAGTAGTATCAAAGGTAGGATAAAAAATATTTTATTAATACTTAATACTATTATTATTTTACTTAATACTACACAAAAATCTCTTTCAAAAGAAGAAACTAAATTTTTCTTTTATATTAGTGCGTTATTAACACTAAAGCTAATTTAAATAAAATATTAAACAATATGAATCAATTCTGGCCACACAAAAGATTATCATAAATATTTTATAGCCTCTTATAATTTTGCATTAATGTACAGATCAAGTCTCCAAGGAAACCCTGTTATTGTTACACAGGGGCCCATACTCTTGCCCTGCATCAGTGTGCTTTTGATATTAATATTCAATTTATAGAAAAACTTTGTAACCCACTCCTAATTTTAGCCAACTTAATCACCCAAAATTTAATTTTAAGATGAATCTTTCATAAACCTTTCATAACGTGCTTAAGCCTTCAGTTTAGTCCTATCATTTTACCTTAGGGCCAAAATTTTCTTTCTTTTTCATTATTTCGACCACACGTTTTCTCTCATGTAAAAGAAAAATTCTTCCCTGTTTTTGTCTCTTTACATTTTATTTTTTCTTTGAGAAAAACATATTTGCATACTTTCTTATATTTTTAAAAATAAAAAACATCCTTTTTTAATATTTTGCATATAAAATTGATTTTCTTATCTTTAGTAATCTTAATTACATATAATAATTATAAGGTTAACTATTAATCCATCTGTATTTTTGTGAAAAAAACTCAGAGATAAGCAATTTTAATTATGTGTCAGATATAAAACAGGACAAAAGACAATGCCTGGAGTTTTGCCTCACTGTGGTCTAATGGCTCAAATCTAAAATCTGTGCTCACAGACAAGTTAAGCAAGTACCAAAAGTACTGTAGAAATAATAGTTTTATAGCCTTAAACTTTTCTAATCAGCAGAAAAGGGAAAAATTTTTAAGTTCTGAAGACTTTTACCAAAAATTATTAAAATCACATAAACTTGAAAAATATTTTATCTCATTTACTTAATTTATGAGTACCGCTTCATTTATAAGTCAATTTGGTATTATAAACACTATACAAAACAAACACACGGGTATATATAAAGACACAAACATACACAAAGACCCTGCAGCCTTGATTTCAAAACTCTAGCCATGAGATGGCAAAACTGACCAGTTTAAAAGGAACAACTGAATTCAGATTATAAGACTGTAAATGAAGTAAGTCAAATTCCACTTGTCCCACATGGTCCAAACCCTCATTGAATCTCAAAGGAAACAAAGTAGCAATCCATTTCTCAAAGGTTAATGAGAAGGAGCTTGGGGTGGGCTAGAGGAAGACTGAAAATGGATGCCAAAGCAACACACAGAGGAATTTACTATAGAGTTTTATAAAGCAAGTTTATCATTATTATTATGTACAGTACAAGGTAATTTCTGTTGCCATTCCCAAAAGCAACAGATCAGGTAACACAATACATAAGTGAGTAGAGATTTAGAGCTGAGAGGAACCTGTCTTAAATATGAGTTTTAACTCAGTAAACCTTTGACTATAAGAACTCTTAAAAATATTCTTAATTCTCATATTGTCATATTTTAGTTAGGACAAAGTGCTGGTATTTCTTGATTTTTACTATTTTGACTAAAAGTACCCTCCCAAATGAAAACAATGTCTTAACTAAGGTTATCACTCTGCTAAGTACAAATGAGGTATCTCCAAAGGGTCAAATGGGTACCTCAAAAACCACATAAATATCAAACCAAGAGCTCTAATTCCCTGAATAGAAATCGAACCCAGGCAACAGCAATGAAAGTGCAGAACTTTAGCTACCAGACTAAAGTGTGAGACAGTCTTTATTACTGTTATCCGAGGGTATCTAACACAGGCAGATTATGCTTACAAGGATTCCAACTTTGTTTTTGGTTAAGATCTTTACTCTTTAATTTAATCATGAGAATTCTTAAGGTTAGCCATAACATCACTATATGTTCCTTTTAAAATTTTTTCTTTTCATTAATTGTTTCGCATAAAAGATCTTTAAAGCCATTTTTACATTTAGGAGTCTAATGTAAAGGATTCACCTTTAGTTCAGTTTTTACCAGTTTCAGTGGATATTGTGACCGGGCTGTATTACAAAAGGAAACAATTTCATTTCATTTTATGAAATTTTAGGCTAAAGCCTCTCAATTTTGCAATATGCAGCCCAATGGGCTGCTCAAGGGAATCAAATTCACATCTCTCATACTGGCTGAAACACATGCAACAAAGACACAAACACTGGCTATTTTGCTCCACGCTGAAACGTAACCTGCCAAAGGACGAACCTGCCTCTACCAGTCCTGTTTCCCAGATCCACCCAAGGTGGGGAGTGATGATCCCGTCAGTAGTTAAGTAACTGGCTTTTCAGTCAGATGGAGAGAGAACAAACAGTCCCTGTGTCAGGCTCCTGACTCACCACCAGTCATTCCCCAAGGCTTACCAAGTGAAATCAGCAGTACAGACAAATCTGATTTTCTGAGTCAGACCTGCTGAAGCTGAAGCAACTCTTTCAGTATTTCTCATGCAGACTTAGATGCAACAAGACAGAAATAAGCAAAAGATCTTTCAGATCAAAATTCCAAATCTCAAAACACAAGAGTATTTTTCCTGAGTAGCGTCCTTTATTTTCCCTTCAATTTAGGAAAAAACTCTTCAAACAAGACTCTTCTTATATATTAATGAGAGTTATCAAAACCTCCAAAGATGCCACATTTCTAAGAAAGCCCCCCCCAAAAAAAATAGGAGAAGGGAAATGGTATGCTGGTTGCACAGAGAACAATCATCAGACATCTTCCAAATTCTCTATTGCAAGCAGGCTTATGAGCCAAAAGTTAGTAATGTTTAAAATACACAGGAAGGGCACTGGAGTATGGCCCCTGGTTCAAAATAATTAGGTAGCTGTGAGGGCTCATCTCTGGGAAGTGGGCTGTAGCACTAGGTGGTCAATGCTTAGCTGTGCTTTTATTCAAAGCTTATGCTTTTGTTAAAAACCTAGTAATTTAGTTTTATTAATTTTATGAGGAGGGTTTCATAAGTCACAAGCTAATATCTGAAAGACTGGTTATATACCTATCTAATCCATATAAATTTTTATTAAGCTGTCAGTTGATCATATTTAAAAGAAAATTTTGAAGCTTACTCTTCATTTCTGGATAGATCTTGGTGTCTATTCACTCTTTTAAATAGGTAGAGTTTATTTGTTTGTTTAAAAAAGTACAGAAAAAGTGAAATAATAATGATCAATCAAAAGATATCCTAATATGTTTTTGATTTTTGTTTTCAGTGTCATTTTTATTCTCAAGCTGACTGAGATTCAACTAAAAAGTGGAACTATATACTTTATACAGTAGCAGACTTAATTGGCATGAGTCCAGATTGTTTACTATAAAGAGAAAATGAACAAATTTAATTTCTTACAAAAACCAAGTGTCATAAATTAAGCGAACAAAATTTTAAGATGTCTATAAATATATTCATGTAATTATAAATCGATTTTTCTCTTTTTGTTTAGTAACATTAGGACAAAAATGTAACTAACATAATTTAAAATACATAACTTGAATGTAAATTGTTTTCCTCCTTTTTAAAAAAGTATATTTTTATTGACATATGATTGTTCAAATTTATGGGATACAGTGTCATGTTTCAATACATGTGTGCATTGTGGAAAAATCAAATCACAGCATTTAGCATATCTATCACCTCATGAATTTATCAATTTTCTTGTGGTCAGAACATTCAAAATTCTCTCTTTTAGCTCTTTGGAAATATGCAACATAATATTATTAGCCATAGTTATACTACTGTGCAAATAGGACATCAGGACTTATTTCTCCTAACTATAACTTCATAATCATTGACCAATCTCTCCTTTTTCCTCCCCCATCTCTCCTTTCCCCTCTCAAATTTTGGCAACATTTTCTTTTAGGCAAGCACAAATAAGAGTTGCAAAAGGAATTAGAAGTTCTAGACAAATTGTTCTCAATTCTTTATACATATCAAAAGTGTGTGGTGAAAAGATGGATTTAAAAGTATTTGGTGCCACATCTTCACTCCCAGATTAATTAACACAAAATATCTGGAGGTAGGTACTTAGTATTTAGAAAAATATTATCTCTGGAGATTCAATTTTGCAGCTGGAAAGAGAACTACTGCTTTAGAAAAAATGCTTTGATTTTGTAGAAACTTCTACTAAAGGATTAATGATTATATATATTAAATGATTTGCTTTCAGAATAAGGCTAATTTTCCATGCTCATTATATATCACAGTGTGAGGTATATAATTATACACTGTGCCAGAGTAAAACAGACTTTATTTCAAAAAACATTTTAAAATACCCATTTATTATATATTTATTGCAGCAGAATCTGGGAACTTTATTGTTTTGTGACTAGGGTCTAATAAGAACGCCTTTATCATGTTTTCCTAAGTATGCATTCAAAACTTTTATGCAACATTTCAAAAATATATACCTATAAGTATAACCATAAAATGCATGTGAATTTTAACCCTATTTTCAAAAATGTAAATTATTCAAAATATTTTCACATCAACGTGGCTATTTCTAAGTATTTTAGGCTAAAAATATTAATTCTTATAATTAAAAAAAATACATAAGTATACACAAAAATTATCATGATTAATAAACCAAAATCCATAATTAGAATCATATTTTAAAAGCAGATTTTTATTCATTTTTTTGCTTAAATATTTTAGCCTTAATTCTGTCATTATTGACTGTTCTTTAAAAATGTAGATTTTTTTTATAAGCTACATTATAATCTAAAATGATGCAACAGTATGCTTTTAAACTTTTCTGTTGTAAATAGCAATGTAGTAAATGTGTTACAATTAAAGTGTGGTGACATATACTTGCAATCCCAGCTACTTGAGAGGTTGAAGTGGTAGGATCACTTGCTTCTAGGAGTTTGAGACCAGACTGAACAATATAGCAAAAACTCATCTTAAAGTTTCAATTAAATAATTGCCCACATTTCAAATGTTTCTAATTACATATTACCAAAAGAATAACTGAGTTCAAGATTATCAATATGTTTGTCAAGCAACCTTTCTGATTTTATCAATTTACATTCTCAAAGGATATAAAAATAAATACTTTGATATTTTGAGCTTGATGTATTTTAGAAAAAAAATAACTTTTGCCCTAAGGCTAAAAGCCTTATGGAATAAAAGAAATGTTTCTCAAAATACTGAAAAATTTTTATAAATCATAGATACCTTTATAGGGGAAATAAGTTCTAATGATAGAGGCAGGCAATCCCAGAAAAAAATCTCCCTAAGAGTAGAACTGCCTAGTCAATTGGGCAGGGCCCCATTTTAAACTGAGCAATAATGAGAAAAAGTAGTTATTGCTCATTGATGTTATGAACACTGAAGCTTGCTTTCCAAAAACCAAGTTTATTGCCTGTGATATCAATTATATAAGTAAATCCAAAGAGCCCATATTCTGCAGCCTCCAAGCAAATTTTGGCATGAAAACTGTCTGGATAAGAAAAGCATTAGTGAAAATAAAATAGGTACAATGGTTCACACCTGTAATCTCAGCATTTTGGGAGGCAGAGGTGGGAAGATTGCTTGAAGGGCAGCCTAGACAAAAACAGAGAGACTGCATCTCTACAAAAAAATGTAAAACCTTAGCCAGGTGTGGTTTTGCATGCCTGTAGTCTCATTTGCTAGGGAGGCTGAGGTGGAAAGATTACCTGAGCCCAGGAGGTCAGAGCGTTGGGAAACTGTGATTGTGCTACTGCACTCCAATCTGGGTCACAGAGTGAGACCACAACTCAAAAAAAGAAAGAAAAGAAAAAATAAAAAGCATTAGTGAAAATGGATTTGGATTGTTTATTTATTATTTATTTTAAAGATGTTAGGTACAATCCAGGATTAGGTATACAAATGATCATCATACAGGTAAAGTTTGGGCTTCCCTTTGGTCCCCTCTTTGCCTGGCTTGAGATGTTATGTGCCCTCTCTGGCTCCCCTGGCAATGTTGAATACTGCTAATCTTATAATATTATGATAAATGTTCAGGGTCACTTAGGAGTGAGAATATGTGGTACTCAGTCCTTTCTGTGATAAATCACTCAGTATTATAAACACTAAATCCATGCAAGTTGCTGCGAAGTCCATAATTTTGTTATTCTTTATGGCTACATAATATTCCATTGTGTATATGTGCCACATTTTAAAATCCAGTCCACTTTCGGTGGGTAGCATGGCTGGTTCCATGTTTTGCTATTGTAAATAGTGCTGTAATAAACATGCGTGTGCAGGTATCATTTTTATACAGTGATTTAAGTTTTTCCGGGTATGTTCTCGGAAGAAGGATTGCTGATTCATATGGAAAGTCAAGTTCTAGTTCTTTTATGAGTTGTTTCACTGTTTTTCATAGAGGTTGAACTAGTTTGCTTTCCCACCAGCAGTGCAGAAGCATGCCCTTTTCTCTGCATCCTCGCCAGCATCTGTTGCTTTCTGTTTATAGATGATGACCATTCTTACTGGAGTTAGGTGGTATCTCGATGTGGTTTTGATTTGCATTTCTCTGATGATTAGTGGGGCTTAACATTTTTTCATGTGTCTGTGGGCTGCCCATGTATCTTCTTTTGAGAAGTGTCTATGCATGTCTTTTGCCTGCTATTTAATGGGACTTTTTTTTTCCCTTTTGGCACGTTTGAGTTCCTTGTAGATTCTGGATGTTAGACCTTTGTCAAATATACAGTTTGAAAATATTTCTTCCCATTCTGTGGGCTGTCTCCCCATTCTCTTGATGGTTTCTTTTGCTTTGTGGAAGCTTTTCAGTTTGATGAGCTCCCACTTGTCTATCTTATCTCTTATGGCATGGGCTTTTGGGATTTTGATCAGGAATTGGTTGCCTATTCTATTTCCGTTAAGGGTGTCTCCTGGATTTTCTAAGATTGCTATAGTTCGAGGTTTTACATTTAGGTCTTTGATCCATTTAGAGTTGAATTTTTTGTTTGGTGATAAGTAGGGGTCCTGTTTCACTCTTCTGCAATCTCAGCTGAAGTCAAAACCCACATGGACAATGGGTCACCTGGCTCTGGTAAATTTTTCCAGAAACTCCAGAATTATTTGACTTGTTCTTTGAAATTTTCTCATGGATACCACAGAGATTTTCATCAGCTCTACAGAAACTTTTAAAATTAAAACTTTCACTTTTCCTATTAGGCCTTAAAACTTACATCCAAGTTCTGTGCCCTTAAATGTTGTACGGAAACCATAGATAAGAGCACTTATAATGCAGAATCAGATTCTCAACCTCATATTCATGTATACTTGCAGACAAATGTGAGACATTTTTATTCCTTTCATCCAGATTTTAACTCTTCCTGTGCCCATTATAAACAGGAGAAAACAAGAGTGTTCTTCACCTTATTCACTCATTATTAGCGCACACTTCAGGATTGAGAGATGAAAAAGACCAGAGGAAACTAAAACCATACTCATAAAATTAATAATTCCATTGTTAATTTTTTTTAAATTTTTTAAATAGAGATGTGAGATTCAAATCAGGATTAACTACACGAGTAAGTTGCATGCAGATGTAGTTTGAGCCTCCAACTGGTCCTCACTTCACCTGGTTAAAGACCAGGTTCCCTTTGTGTGGTTATATGCTCCCCCTCTTTTCTTCCTCTGGAAGTGTCCAGCGACTGCAAATCCCTTCCTTGTGCTAATATGATTAATGTTCAGATTCCACCGATGAGTGAGAACATGTGATATTCAGTTCTTTGTTTCTGTGATAGATCACTAAGTATGAGGACCTCCAACTCCATCTAATTTGCTGTGAAGTCCATGATTTTGTTCTTCTTTAAGGCTATGTAATACTTCATTGTGTATATGTACCACAGTTTATTTATCTAGTCCATTTTTGATGGGCAGTATGGTTTGTTCCATGTTTTTGCTATTATGAATAGTGCAGTTATAAACATGCATGTGCAGGTGTCTTTTTTATAGAATGATTTATGATTCTCCAGGTATATTCCTAGGAGAGAGATTGCTGGATTGTATGGAGGATCAATTTTTAGTTCATTTAGGCATCTCCATACTGCTTTCCATAGAGGTTGCACTAGTTTTCACTCCCACCAACTGTAGAAATGTGCCCTTTTTGCCACATTCTCACTAGCATCTGTTGTTTAGAGGTTAATTAATAATGGCCAGCCTTACTAGAGTTAGGTGGTATCTCATTGTGGTTTAGATTTGCATTTCTCTGATGATTTGTGAGGCTGAGCATTTTTTCATGTATCTGATGGCTACTTATATATCTTCTTTTGCAAGTGTCCATTCATGTCCTTTGTCCACTTTTAAATAGGGTTGTTTGTTTGCTTTTTCCCCTTTTAGCTCACTTGAGTTCCTTGTAGATCCTGAATGTTAGGCCTTTGTCAGATACACAATAAGCAAATATATTTTTCCTATTTTGTGATTTGTCTCCCCACTCTCTTGATGGTTTCTTTTGCTGTGCAAAAACTTTTCAGTTTGATGAGATCCCACTTGTCTATCTTAGTTTTCATAGCATTTGCTTTTGGGGATTTGATCAAGAATTGGTTGCCTATGCCAATATGCATAATTGTTTTCTACATTTTCTTCTAGGTTTCTTATGGTTTGAGGTTTTACATTTAGGTATTTGATCCATTTAGAGTTGGTTTTTGTATATATGGTCAGCAAGATTACCCAACTCCGTTTGCTAAATAGGGTCTCCTTTTCCCATTGATTCTTATTGTTGGCCTTGTTGATGATGAGTTGGTTGAGAGATCGAGTTTTTGCTTCTGGAATCTCTGTTCTGTTCCATCGGTCTATGTGTCTATTTTTGTAGCAGTATCAGGCTGTTCTGCCTACTATATCTTTGTAGTAAAGTTTAAAGTCTGGAATTGTGATACTTCCTCCTTTGTTCATTTTGCTGAGGACTGTTTTGGCTATTTGTGCTCTTTTTCATTTCCATTAGAATTTCTGTATTGTCATTTCCAGATCTGAGCAAAAATGATGTTGATAATTTGATGAGTATTGCATTGAATCTATAGATTGTCTTGGGTAGGATGGACATCTTGACAATATTGATTCCTCCATTCCATGATTGTGGAATGTTTCTCCATTTATTTGTGTCATCCTTAATTTTTTGGGCAGCATTTTGTAGTTCTTGTTGTAGAGGTCTTTCACTTCTCTGGTTAGATGGATGCCAAGGTATTTTATTTTTTTGTGGCTATTGTGACGGGATTGTACTTTTTGTTTGACACTCTGTGTGCTTCTTGCTAGTTTATAAAAATGCAACTGTCTTTTGAACATTGCTTTTGTACCCCCAGTCTTTATCAAAGTTGATTATTAGTACAAGGAGGCTTTTGACAGACTCCCTAAGGTATAAAAGATATATAATCATATCTCCCACAAAGAGGGAAAGCTTGACTTATTTTTTTCCTCTTTGGATACCGTTGATTTCCTTCTCTTTCCTGATTTCTCTGGGTAGAATTTCCAGAACTATGTTGAATGGGGGGGTGACAGTGGGAATCCTTGTCTACCTCCCATTTTTAGGGGGAATGCTTCCAATTTCTGTCCACTGAGCACAGTATTGGCTGTGAGATCATCACAGATGTCTCTTACTGTTTTAAGAAATGTTCCTTTTATACCTAGGTGTTCAAGGGTATTTATGAAAAAGGGATGTTGGATTTTGTCCAAAGCTTTTTCTTCTAGTAATATAATCGTGTGGTTCTTGGTTTTGCATCTGTTAATGTGCTGAATTACATTTACGGTTTTGCAAATGTTGATCCAGTCCTGCATCACAGGAATGAAGCCCACAGTCATGGTGGATGATGCTTGAGATTTGTTGTTGGATCCAATTTGCTAGAATTTTGTTTAGAATTTTTGCTTCTGTGTTCATAAAAAAGATTGGCCTGTAAGTTTTGGTTTTTTTTTTTCCCCTTGTTGAGTCGTTGCTAGGTTTGGGGATCAATATGATATTGGCTTCATAAAATGTGTTAGGAAGCATTCCATCTTTCTAAATGTCTGGACTACTTTCAGTATTAGTATCAGCTCCTTGTTGTACATCTTGTAGAATTCAACAGGGAAGCCTTCAGACTCAAGACTCTTTTTTTTGGTAAGTAGATTTCTTATGACTGAGTTGATTTCCTGGATTGTTATTGGTCTGTTTAGAGTTTCAGTTTCTTTTTGCTTCAACCTTGGAAGGTTGTGTGATGTCAGAAAGTTTTCCATTTACTTTAAGTTTTCTAGTTTATTTTCATGTAGGCTTTTATAGTAATCTCTGATAATCTTTTGAATTTCTTCAGGATCAGTTTGACTTTGTGCTTTGCTTTTCTAATTGTGTTTATCTGGGCTTTTTCTCTTTTCATTTTTAGTCTTGTTAGGGAACTCAATTTTATCTATTCTTTCAAAGAATCAGCTTTTAAAAAATTATTTCTATAATATTGTTGTCTTCAATATTCTGTAATTGTGATTTCATCTTGGTGATCTGGATTTTTATGCTGAGGTTAGGATTTAGGTGATCTTGCCTTTATACTGCCTTTATGTGTGACATTAGACTGTCTACTTGTGCTTTTTTGTTTTCTTGATTTGTGTATGCAATGTTATTAATTTTCCTCTTAATACTGATTTCATGGCATTCCAGAGATTCTAATATGATGTGTCTTTGTTTTCATTTGCTTCCAGGAATCTTTGTATTTCTTTCTTCATTTTCATGTTGACCAAGAAGGCATTAAGCAGCATGTTGTTTAGAATCCATGTCTTTGTGTGTTTTGCAGGGATCTTGCAGGTGGCAATATTTATTTTCATTCTGCTGTGATCTCAGAAGATGCATGGTATTATTTCAATCTTTTAAGATCTTCTCATGCTTAATTTATGTCCAAATATGTGATTGATCTTATAGTATTTGGCATGTGCTGATGAGTAGTAAGTATACTCTGTATCTGTTGGGTGAAGTGTTCTGTAGATGTTTATCAAGTTCATTTGATCAAGCATTGAGTTAAGGTTCCAGGTATCCTTGTTTGTTTTTTGCCTTGATGATATATCTAAAGCTGTTAGAGGAATATTTAGGTCTCTTACTATGATTGTGTGAGAGTCAATGTCCTTTTTTGGTTTGCTTAGTATTTGCCTTATAAAACCTGGTGCTCCTGTGTTGGGTGCATATATGTTTAGGATTCTTTTTTTTTCTTTTCTGTGCTCAACATCTTCTTAAGTGTCTCCTTAAGGGCTGGTCTGCAGATGGCATATTTTCTTAGGGACTGAATGTCTTGGAAGGATTTTAATTCTCCATCACTAACAAAGCTTTGCTGGGTAGTAAATTCTTGGTTGGTATTTCTTATCTTTAAGAATATTAAAAATTTAGCCAGGCTCGGTGGCTCAACCTGTAATCCCGTGCCTTTGGGAGGCTGAGGTGAGTGGATTGCCTGAGCCCGCGGGTTTGAGACCCGCCTGGGCAGTGAGACCTCATCTCTACAATAAATCAAAAAATCAGCCGGGGGTGGTAGCGCATGCCTGTAATTCCAGCTACTTGGAAGGCTGAGGCGGAAGGATCACCGGAGCCCAGCAGGTCGAGGCTGCGGTGGCTGGGAGCGGCCACTGCACTCCAGTCTGGGTGACAGAGTGAGACTCCAACTCAAAAAAAAAAAATATTAAAAATTTGACTCCAATTCCTTCTTGCTTATAGTGTTTCTGCAGATAAATCTGTAGCAATTTTGCTGGGTTTTCTTCAGTAGATAGTCTGGTCTTTCGCTCTTGCTGCCTTAAGGATTTTTTCATGCTTACTTCATGTGTCTTGGTGATGGTCTTCTTATGTAATATCTTGCAGGGGTTCTCAGAATCACTTTGCACTTGATTGGTCATCTCCCTAGCAAGATGGGGGCATTCCCTTGAATGACCTCATGGAATTTTTTATCCATGGTGTTTTAATTTTCTCTTTCTGCTTTGTGTATATCAATCAGGCATAGGTTTGGTTTTTGAAAAGTCAGGCAGCTCTGGGAGGCTTTCTTCTTTCTAAGTTTTTTTTTTCTTCTCGAGTTTTTAAGGGACTGTATTAATTCAATATTTTGGTCTTCAAGTTCTGGGATTCTTTCCTCTGCTTGGTTGAGCTTGTTCCCAATACCTATTATTTTGTTATTGATTTTGAAAATAGAGCTCTTTTTCTCCATTATTTTAGAGTAGGCTTTTTTGAAGTGGGTCAACTCCACTTTTACTCCCTGTATGATTCATGTTTCTTTTGGTTCCAGTTCCTGTTGACTTGTGCTGTCAATTCTCTGATTTCTGTGGCTATCAACTGAGACAGATCATTTGGGGTGGTTATCATTTTTTGTACTCTGGGACTTTTTGTACTTTTTGTGTTCTCTCTCTTAACATTCTTTTTTTTCTAAAATTCAAATAAAAATAATTTTATAAAGTTGTTTTTTCTTTGGTCTTTCCTCATTTATCTTTGTAAAAGAGTGAGGCACTCTATCTTCTGGCAGGTCCTTGTTACTGCAGCTTAGCTATCCGCTGCTAAATTAGTTGAGCTAGATTCTCCATCCCCATCCATGTGATTGATGGCCAGCAGGGGGCGAGGGGTGTGAATAGAGCCAATGCATCCCAGACTCACTCACTTCCCTCCCTCTCCCAGTGTGATCTCAGTTCCTTTACATGCCTAGCTCATAGTGGGAGCGTGGGACACCCGGATTACCACACCTTTTTGTTCTCTGTGTGTTCAAGGAGACCCAGGCCTGTTGTGGGGAGTTTTATCCTTCCCAACTGTGTTCATGGTTTCTTCTTTAATCAGGGGCTGGATCACTACTCTCTGCCCTATCCTGCCAGATAGGCACTGGTCTGTTGCTCTGCCAGGTGTTGGCAGTGGTTGTGTCAGTCAGAAGATTCACCCTGAAGATGGGTTTTCTCCACATGAGAATCACTCCCTGTTCCACCTGGCCTCTGGTGCCTACCACTGCGTCCCACTCAGATTTCCTCCCATGTAAAACTGATGTTTTGTGTGCTCTCCTCTCCTCCAAATGCTGTGTACTCCTGGTGCTTTGGTGGCTGGTGTAGGGCTGGGGATGGGCTTCCTGAAATTCCATGCCTGCAGTGTCTTTCTGGAGTCTGTGCCCTCAATGAGACCTTTGCTGGGTCCATGATGATTAACCTGTCCCAAAGTGCTCTGGATAACTCGTCTAACCACAGCAGATTTGCTGCTCTCTGTCTTGCTAAGTAAGAGCAGTGATGATCTACTGTTCCATGGTGGCCATCTTGGCTCCTCCCTGCTAGGATTTTAACAAAAGCATATCTTTGGGTAAAAGTATATCTAAACATCAACCAACTTGCCCTATAATCCCACTTCCTTATAGCTGCTTACTGCTTAAACATCATGTAGTCTCTGTCACAAGGGCCTAACTTTTACAGATAACATCATTAACTTTTAAAAGTCTCAAGTCAGCTGGGCTTGGTGGCTCAGCCTGTAATCCCGCACCTTTGGGAGGCTGAGGTGAGTGGATTACCTGAGCCTGTGGGTTCGAGACCCACCTGGGCAGGCGAGACCTCATCTCTACAATAAATCAAAAAATCAGCCAGGTGTGGTAGCGCGCACCTGTAGTTCCAGCTACTTGGAAGGCTGAGGCGGAAGGATCTCCGGAGTCCAGCAGGTCGAGGCTGCAGTGGCCAGGAGTGGCCATGCACTCCAGCTCCAGTCTGGGCAACAGAGTAAGACTCCAACTCAAAAAAAAAAGTCTCAAGTCTTCCATCTTGAGATATTTTCCATGCCCAGCATTCTAATGAGTACATTGACACCAACCAGTCTGAAGACCCACCTCCATGAACTGGCAATGTAAGAATGCATTTTCTTTATCCTTATTTTATCCCACACACCCTAACTAATCAGTGATTCCAACCTCCTCAGCTCTTTACCCTTAAAAACTGCAGTCTAAAACTTGAGCATGCAGTTTGGGTGTTTCTTCTCATTTCTTCATTTGACTACCATATGGCTATTAAATTATTTTTCTGCTGCAACTCTTGATATTTCAGTATATTAGTCTGTCTCCACGCAATGGGCATAAACCTGGTGGTTCTATAACACTCACTTCATGTATAATCCATTTCATTTCTGCTCACTTTTGCATAACTAAAATCAGTTCCTTAAGTAACACTATTATTGATTCAAAGAACCTTAATGCTAAATAAATGTTTTAACTAAAATAGCATAAATTACCTAAACAAATGGCATAGAAACATGATTTTATTACTAATTTTATTAAAATTTAGGTGAAATTGATTGTCTAAAATAAAAATTTGAAGAACCCAAGATATGCTCAGATATCTATAAATCAACTATAATTAAATTAAATCTTTCAGTTTTCATCTTAAGATTAAAAAAACTCACACACACCTACTGTCTGTCTCATTGTTGCATACAAATAAAATACCTATAAACCCAAATTCTGTCACCTTTGTATAATGTTAAAGTATGCCCCAGGCTGACAGACAAGGTGAACTTCCCATGGCTAACTGAGTTGCTCAAAGTAAAACAGAATAATGTGGCCATGGCTGGGTGAGGAAATAGTCATCTACTCTGTGTTCTCTGAAAAATGTTATAGAAATGTCACAGGACCTTCCTTTCTACATTCAAGCCAGCCTATTCCTGTTTTAGGTGCTAAGATAGACTGCAGCTGAAAATTTCCAAACTGACTATCAACAGATCACCTGATGTCAAACAACCACATGGAATGAACCAATTAAGAGAGACTGTTGATTTTGGGATGAAAAGTAATCAAATAAAACCTCTATTTCTCAGTCTTCAGACTCCACTCTGCCCTATAATTTTTGACTTTATCATCACTAACTCTTCAATCCCTCCTCAGAACATCTTCTTGATTTGTACCAAGGACTGTGTCTCTCCAATCTGCAGAGTGCTTATAAAAAATAAAGTTCTCCTTTTTTTCTCTGACGATCTCATGATCTTTCATTAACAATAAAACTCACATTTTGGACTGTGTGTGGTGGCTTATGCCTCTAATACTTAGTACTTTGGGAGGCCAAGGCGAGAGTTCAAGACCAGCCTGGGCAACATAGCAAGACCACCTTTTTACAAAAAAATTTAAAAATTATCCAGGTGTGGTGGCATGAACCTGTAATCTCAGCTACTTGGGAAGTTGAGGTGGAAGGATTGCCAGGGCTCAGGAGGCAAAGGGTGCAGTGAGTTGTGATCATGTCACTGCACTTCAGCCCGAAGAATAGAGTACGACTCCAACTCAAAAACAAACAAAAAAACATATTTTGTTAAAACACAAACTGAGCATTAAGAGTGAAGGATAACAGAATTGTATGTCATGTATTTGACATCACAGTGTACTTAACTTATTATTAAAAAAAATAAGGAGAGCAAAATCTTACTTCATTACCCTTCAAGAAAAAACCTAAACAATTACCAAACTTGGATCATCCCAAATGTTTACCCAGGGACCAGTTACCTCAGAATCATCATTACAGAGAGCCTATAAAAATAGATATTATAATAAACTACTGTCATATATACTTATGTAGTAGAACTAGGAAACTGGTGTTGTAACATATTCACTAGGTGAGTATGCTGATATGCAACAAGGTTGGAGAACCCTTGAAACCTAACTATTATCTCCAAAATATGTACTTTGCTTCTGAAAACAAAAGGCACAAATTTAATTATGTAACTGTCATACACAGCATAAACTGGCAATATAAGAAAGTATGTTATATGGAAGATTCTGGGGTCATTTTTCCACTGTTTAAGTTAAAATTATTTCCTCTCTCATTTTCACTTTCTCTCCCTCTTCTTCTCTTTTAAGATTACCACATTTACTATCAAGATATTTACCTTGATCTCACAATTTAGGCCTCCTCACACCTCGAAAGCATGCTATTCTGATATGTTTCTATCATCTATCTATCTATCTATCTATCAATAGATAGCCTTTTTTATCTTCTTTCTACTTATTGACATCTTGAATTTTATTGATATAGCCACAATTGAGAATTCTAAGCAGTGCTTTTCTTTTCGACAAAGGTTTGCTATCTCAATGTTATTTCGTAAATGATCATTCTCAATATTATTTCTGTTAACAGGAGGTAGGTTGTCAGAGAAAGGAGGTATAATTAGGCAGCATACACAGGACAACAGATCTTATAGGAAACCACAAATATTTCACCCCAAAATTTACTTATATCACATTTTCAGGTGGCTATTTAGAGGACCTGCAGACAAGAATAGCCCTGCAAAACTGCTTTTTGTTGAGGATTTGCTCCTTGGTAGAGAAAAATCTCTATTTTAAAATCAATAGCTAAGCCGGGCTCGGTGGCTCAGCCTGTAATCCCATGCCTTTGGGAGGCTGAGGTGAGTGGATTGCCTGAGCCCGCGGGTTCGAGACCCACCTGGGCGGCGAGACCTCATCTCTACAATAAATCAAAAAAAAAAAAAAAATCAGCTGGGCGTGGTAGCGCATGCCTGTAATTCCGGCTACTTTGAAGGCTGAGGCGGAAGGATCACCGGAGCCCAGCACGTCGAGGCTGCAGTGGCCGGGAGCAGCCACTGCACTCCAGTCTGAGCAACAGAGTGAGACTCCAACTCAAAAAAATAAAATAAAATAAAATCAATAGCTAGACTTTTTCTGAGACTTTGTCTAGATTTAGGAAATATTAAATGAACAATAGGTTGCTACCTATTCTTTCTGATGATCACTCTGAGATTACTTGAGATGTGTTTATCTGCAAAACAAAATAGTCTCACCAGCCTGTGTAGGCTCATACCTATAATCCCAGCACTTTGGGAGGTCAAGATGGGAGGATTTCTGGAGCCCAGGAATTTGAGAGCAGCCTAGGCTATAAACAAAACTTCATCTTTATAAAAAAACAAATAAAAAATTAGCTGAATATGGTGGCACATGGCTTTACTCTCAGATACTCAAGAGGTAGAGGTAGAAAAATTACCAGATCCCAGGAGGTCAAGACTTCAGTGAGCCATGATGGCACCACTGCATTCTAGCATGGGCAACAGAGTGACACACCAACTCAAAAAAAAGAAAGAAAAAAGCCTCTACTTGACATTTTTTTTTTTGACTTTACTCTCCTATAACCTGTGTCACTACCTTCTTAGCTCAGATGAACATTGCTTTTTGAGTTTATTTTTTTTCCTGAAAATCATGTACTCCTACAAGCTTCCATCTCCTCTTTCCGTAATAAAAGAGATATTTAATTGTCAACCATTTTCTCTTTTTGATTGTATATTTTGTTTGACTCTTGTGCATACATGTACATGTTAATAAATTTGTATGCTTCCTGTTAATCTATGTAGAAACTGAAGGAAAACTTGCCCTTTGCCTTCTGAAAGCGCATTAAAATCAACTTTAAAAAAGTATATTAATAGAAAAAAAGGCATACACATTTTATCATCTGTGATCATCCCAAACCCTCAGTGGGGTACAGAAGCCTATATACCATTTGCCATGGGGAAAGGAGAAGATAAAGAATGTAGGCAATTCTTTTGAGAGGCAGTAAATGATTATTAAAGAGAATGAGTTCCAGGGAGACACAAATTAATATGTAAATG
The DNA here is from genome assembly GCF_000164805.1 of Carlito syrichta. NCBI lineage: Eukaryota > Metazoa > Chordata > Mammalia > Primates > Tarsiidae > Carlito > Carlito syrichta. The sequence continues at coordinate 388,662 of NW_007232802.1, read as the reverse complement.
ATCCTCTTTGTAATTTAAATATGCTCCAGAGGCAGGTATCCTACAGTGGACTTTGCTACAAGGATACTCAAACACCATCACACTCTATGACCAGCTTACCTCTTCACATTATAGGAATACTACTTTTCAATGGCAAGTGCTCACATAACCTCTCATTGCTCAAACACTACATTTTCAAATTGTGGCTTTGACTCTGAGATCCCCTTGACAAACTTAACCAATTAATTTTTTTTTCTGCAGTAAATTACCATTTACTTCCAGTTTTTGTGTGACCCATTCAAACATCAGACTTTAAAAACCTAAGCATGTAAAAAAATATTAAGACAGAAAGCTGCAGTTTCCTTCCTGTAGCAACAACCATTTATTACAACCACTGTCAGTTACCTTAAAAATCACAGCTTTTGCCAGTGACTCGTTAGTGACCACTGCGTGTGGTAGCCAGAATTTTAATATTTCCTCTAAGTAATTTTCCCTCCATTGTTCATCAAATGGAGTAAGTAGGGAATGAAAAAAGATGGTAAAAGGAGGAAGGGAGAGAAGAAATTGAAGAGTAAATCCTAGAGGACCTAGTTTAGAGAGATGTAAGGTTTTCTATAAAGGCTAAAAAGTTTTAGTTAGCAAGGTTTTAAGAAAAAAAAAAGTTTGGTTAACTAAAGTTTCCATGGGAAAAATAGGATCCCAAAGGGAAAAAAAAAAGTTTTATAAAACTTATAACCCAAACATCAGTTTATTATTAAACTGAGTTTTTGTTATAGACATCTTTAAAAGAAAATAATCTAGCCGGGCTCGGTAGCTCAGGCTGTAATCCCGTGCCTTTGGGAGGATGAGGTGAGTGGATTGCCTGAGACCACGGGTTCGAGACCCATCTGGGCAGCGAGACCTCATCTCTACAATAAATCAAAAAATCAGCCGGGCATGGTAGTGCATGCCTGTAATTCCGGCTACTCGGAAGGCTGAGGCGGAAGGATCACTGGAGCCCAGCAGGTCAAGGCTGCGGTGGCCGGGAGTGGCCACTGCACTCCAGTCTGGGCGACCGAGTGAGACTCCAACTCAATAAATAAATAAATAAAAATAAAAGAAAATCATCTAAAATCTTTTTTCTTTCCCTCTTTCTTTCCTTTTCCTTCCTTCCTTCTTTCTTTCCTTCGTTCCTTCCTTCCTTCCTTCCTTTCTCTTTCTTATAAAAGGTTTCTACCAAGTGGCTCAAAAAAAAAAACCAAAACAAAACCAGTAAGCATTTTATGACTAAACCAAGAATGCATTAGGCATCCTCAAAGACATGCAAAAAAGCAGACCTCACCAAACATAGAGTCACACCGAAACAGCTAAAAAAACACAAAGATTTAAATAATTCCCTGAGAGCTGGCAACAGTGCAGCAGTCAATATCTAGCTGAAAATAGTGTTCAGCTCATATTTCTGTATAACTATATTGTTTTTTTATTATAAAGATGTGGGGTACAATTCAGGGTGAGGTATGCAAACATTGACTATGCAGGCACCCTTGTTGATGAGGTATGCCCCTTCCTCCCCTACCAGTTTCCCTCAACTGCCAATCCCATCTGCCTTCTCCTGACATTTTCCCATTACTGCCAAATGCTTTCTTATAGTATTATAATTGTTCAAGATTCGCTTATGAGTGAGAATATATGGTACTCTGTTATTTGTTTATGTGATAGATCACTGAGTACAATCGACTACAAATCCATCCAAGTTGCTGTGAAGTCCATATATTTGTCCTTCTTTATGTCTGCATAATATTCCATTGTGTATATGTACCACATTTTCTTTATGGGCTTCAATGAGCAACATGTGTGGTTCTACATTTTTGCTGCTGTGAATAAAGCTGCAACAAACATATGTGTGCAGGTATCTTTTTTGTAGAATAATTTGAGTTGCTCCGGGTATATTCTCAATAGGGGAATTGCAGGGACATTTGGAAGGTCAATGTCTAGTTGTTTCAGAAATCACCACACTGTCTTCCAAAGAGGAGCACTAGTTTACATTTCCACCAGCAGTGTAGAAGCGTTCCTTTTTCTCCACAACCTTGCCAGCATCTGTTGTTTGTTTTATTAATCATGGCCATTCTTACTGGGGTTAGGTAGTATCTCAGTGTGGTTTTGATTTGCATTTCTCTGATGATGAGTGAGGCTGAGCACTTTCTCGTGTCTGTTGGCTGCCTGTATATCTTCTTCTGAGAAGTGTCTATTCATGTCTCTTGCCCACTTTTTAAAGGGCTGTTTGTTTTTTTTTCTTTTCAGCACTTTTGGGTTCCTTGTAGATCCTAGATATTAGGCTTTGTCAGATATACAGTTGGCAAATATTTTTTTCCCATTCTGTGGGCTGTCTCCATGCTCTGTTGATGGTTTTTTTTTTTTTTGCTTTGCAGAAGCTCGTTAATTTGATGAAGTCCCACTTGTCTATCTTATTTCTTAAGGTATTGGCCTTTAGGGCTCTGAATAGAAATTGATTGCCAGTTCCAATTTCCATAAGGGTGTCTCCTGCATTTTCTAAGATTCTTATAGTTTGAGGTTTTATGTTTAGATCTGTGATCCATTTAGAGTTAATTTTTGTGTATGGTGATAGGTAGGGATCCTGTTTTAATCCTCTGCATGTGGTCAGCCAGTTTTTTTAGCATCATTTACTGAATAGGTTCTCCTCTCCCCAGTGGTTGTTGTTGGAGGCTTTGTCAAAGATGAGTTGGTTGAGAAATTGAGGCTTTGCTTCCGGAATCTCTATCCTGTTCTATTGGTCTGCATGCCTGTTCTTGCACCAGTACCAGGATGTTTTGATTACTGTAGCTTTAAAGTATGAAGTCTGATACCTCCTGCTTTGTTTCTTTTGCTGAGGATTGTTTTGGCTATTTGTGGTTGTTTATGTTTCCATATGAATTTTTGTATTATCATTTCCAGTTCTGAGAATGATGTTGGTAACTTAATGAGTATTGCATTGAATCTGTAGATTGTCTTTGGTAGGATGGAAATTTTAACAATGTTGATTCTTCCAATCCATGAGCATGGAATATTTTCCCATTTGCTTGTGTCTTCTTGGATTTCTTTGAGCAGCATTTTAAAGTTCTCATTGTAAAGATCTCTCACTTCTCTGGTTAGGAAGATGCCGAGGTATTTCTCTTTTTGTGTGTGTGACTATTTTGAATGCGATTGAGCTTTTAATTTGAGTCTCTGCCTGCTTGTTGTTGGTGTATGGGAATGCAATGGTTTTTTGCACATTTATTTTGTACGCTGAGACTTTGCCAAAGTCCTTTATCAGTGCAAGCAGGTTTTTGGATTTTCAAGGTATAGGTTCATATTCAGCAAAAAGGGGTAACTTGATTTCCTCTTTTCCTATTTGGATATCCCTGATTTCCTTCTCTTGTCTAATTGCCCAAGCTAGGACTTCCAATACAATATTGAACAAGAGGGGTGAGAGCGGCAGCCTTGTCTTGTTCCAGTTTTCAGGGGAAATGTTTCCAGTTTCTGTCCATTTAGCAATATGTTAACTGTGGGTTTATCATAGATGGCACTTACTCTTTTGAGGTATGTTTCTTCTATACCTAGGTGTTTGAGCTTTTTCTGCATCTAATGAGATCATCATGTGGTTCTTGTTTTTACATCTGTTTATGCATTTAATGACATTTATGGTCTTGCGGATGTTGATCCTGTTCTGCATCCCGGGGATAAAGCCTACTTGGTCATGGTGGATGATTTTTGAGATGTGTTTTTGGATCTAATTTGCTAGAATCTTGTTGAGGATTTTTGCATCTATGTTCATAAGGGATATTGGCCTTTAGTTCTTTCTTTGTTGGATCTTTACCCAGTTTGGGTATCAGTGTAATGTTAGCTTTGTAAAATGATTTGGGGAGAATTCCATCTTTCTCCATTGCCTGGAATACTTTCAATAGGATTGGTATCAGCTCCTCCTTGTACGTTTTGTAGAATTCCAGGGCCTTTGTTTGTAGGTAGTTTTTGTATGACAGAGTCAATTTCCTGGGTTGTTATTGGTCTATTTAGTGTCTCCGTGTCTTCTTATTTTAACCTGGGGAGGTTGTGTGATGTCAGAAAGTCCTCCATTTCATCTAGATTATCTAGTTTGTTTCTATATAGGTGTACATAGTAACCTCTGATAATCCTTTGTATTTCTTCAGTGTCAGCTGTGATTTGGTCTTTTGTATTTCTGATTGTGTTTATTTGAACTTTTTCTATCTTTTTCTTGGTCATTCTGGCTAGGGGCCCATCAATCTTAATCCTTTCAAAGAACCAGTTTTTTGTTTTGTTGAATGTATTCTATGATATTTTTGTCTTCCATGTCCCATATTTGGGCTATTTTTGTGATTTGCATTCTTCTGCTAATGTGGGGGTTTTGGTGGTCTTCTCTTTCCAGCTCCCTTAGGTGATTTGTTAGGTTCTCCAATTGTGATCTTTTCATTTTCCATTTTGTGCTTGTAGAGATATAAATTCCCCTCTTAGAACTGATTTAATGGCATCCCAGAGGTTTTAGTAAGATATTTGTTCATTTTCATTTGTTTCCAGGAATCTTCCAATTTCTTTGATTTCAGTGTTGACACAGTCCTTGTTCAGCATCATGCTGTTTACTGTCCATGTCTTTGTGGGCTTTGGGGAAATGCTGTTGGTTTTGATATTTATTTTTATTCTACTGTGGTCTGAGAATGTGCATGGCAAGATTTTAAACTTATGGAATTTGTTTATGCTTGTTTTATGGCCAAAGATGTGATCAATCTAGGAGTATGTTCCATGTGGTGATTAGTAGAATGTCTATGCTGTGGTTGTTGGGTGGAATAATCTGTAGATATCTAGTCAGTCCATTTGGTTGAGTGTCAAGTTTAGGTTCTGGATCTCCTTGTTGATTTTTTGCCTCGATGATCTATCTGGGGATTTCAATGGGGTATTCCAGTCCCCTGCTATAATAGTGTTAGAGTTGATATCATTTTTTAGTTACTTAGTAGATGTTTTATAAATGTTGGTGTTCCTGTGTTGGGTGTGTATATGTTTAGGATGGACATTTCTTGTGATGGATTGAATCTTTTATCATTATGTAGTGTCCTTTTGCATCTTTTTATGTTTTTGATAGCTTAAAGGTTGTTTTGTCTGATATTAAACTCGCAACTACTGCCTTCTTTTGTGATTTCTTTGCTTGGAAACTTGTTTTCCAACCTTTAATTTTGGGTCTGTGTGCCTCTCTTGCAGTGAGATGAGTCTTCTGGATGCAGCAAATAATTGGGTCATGATTTCTTATCCGGACCACTATTCTGTGTCTTTTCAGTGGTGCCACATTTAGTCCATTCACATTCAGGCTAATTATTGAAATATGATTGTTTATCCCTGTCATGACGTTCTTATAAAGTTTTTTCTTTGTCTGCTTGCTTTCTTTGTCTTTGGGGTTAATATATGTGTTTATTTTCAAGTTTCTTGTTGCACTGTATTCTCTGCTGATTCTGTGTCCTGCTGTTCTCGGGAAGTGTGCGGTCAATCTTTTTCTTCTTTCTTCTGTGCTTAACACCTTTTTAAGTGTCTCCTGTAGAACTGGTCTGGAAGCTGCATAATCTCTTATGAATTGGATGTCTAGGAAGGATTTTAATTGTCCATTACTGATGAAGCTGAGCTTGGCTGGATAGGAATTTCTTAGTTTAAATTGTTTATCTTTGAGGACTTTAAATATAGGGCTCCAGTCCCTTCTTGCTTGTAGTGTTTCTGCTGACAAGACGGTCTGTTGTTATTCTGTTTGGTTTTCCCTGGTAGGTAGTCTGATCTTTCTCACTTGCTGCCTTTAGGATTTTTTCTTTTGTGCCTAATTTGTGTAGCTGAATTACTATGTATCTAGGGATTAGTCTTCTCATTTGATGCCTTGTGGGTGTTCTCTGTATTTCTTGTGCTTGGCTGATCACATCTCTGGTGAGATGGGGAAAGTTTTCTTGGATCACTTCCTGGAATACTTGCTCCATGTTGTCCTCCATTTCCCTTTCTTCTTCTCAGATACCATTCAGGCTTAGGTTCAGCCTCTTGATATAATTGTACATCTCTTGTAGGCTTTGTTCTTTCTTTCTGAGTCTTCTATGTTTTTTACAGATCGGGTTAATTCCATGTTCTGTTCCTCAAGTTCTGAGATTCTATTCTTCAGTTAGATTGATTCTGTTTTCCATGCTTGTCATCTTATTTCCCTGATGAAATTTTTTATTGCCATAATCTCTGTCACAAGTTCTTTCAGTGTTTGCTCTTGTTTTTCTTGAATCCTATTCACTCTTTCCATCCATTCCCTAATCCCTGACATACTCTGGGGACAGTCTTTGGTGACTTCTATTATTTGGGCACCAAGGTCTGATTTTTCAGGAGTTTTGTCTTTGGTACACTTGAAATTGCCTGAGGTCTTCCTTTGGCTTTTCCTCATTTGTGACAGTTCTTTTGTTTCTCTCTTTAGTTCTGTTATTCAGTGTCAGTGGGAGAGACTTTCCCTTCTGATGTTTGCTCAGACCTCTTCTTTCCTGATCCGGGCTCTGGATTTGTTCTATATTGAAATAGGATTGTGAATGAGATGTTTTGCTGTCTCGTAATTTTCAAAATTTGAATAAAGTGAGGGATGGAGTACACTGATCTCTTTGGAGTTCTTCTTCCTCCTTTTCTGGCCGTACCCTTTGTCCCACAGCTGGATCAGGGTAGTGGGTGGGACTCCTGGAACTCAGCACTCATCAGATCCCTCTGAAGTTTATGCTCTCAGTATATTTCCTTTGGGCCACGATCAAGGCCTGAGTAGTTGATCTGCCAGTCACAGATATCAGATCTGGTTGGTCCATGGTGAACAAGTCGGAGCACTTTCCTGCCTCATCTTCAATATGGTGGTGACATGCCTCTCTTGTCCTCTTCCATGGGAACTTACCTCTGGACTCCATCCACAGCCCCTTCCAGTGCCCTGCAAGGTGCTGAAGTGATGAGGCGAAGCTCAGAAGTAGTATCTCTCCTGCTTCAATGGTGAGGGAGCACCTGGGGCAGTAGTGTCCCCCTACTGCTTTTCCAAAGGAAAACTTTTGTTCGTTTAAGACCAAAAAATTGTGCTTCTGTGACCTGGGAAGAGCCAGGGATGAAGGAGAGAAGTTGCAGCACCTGCTGTGGCACCAGGGACCTGGCCATCCACTCATGAACTCCACTTAGTCTCTCCCAGCATTTTCTTACCAGGGAGGTTTGTTGATTTAAAAAGAAAAGAAAAGCAAAAGAAAAATTGCCCATGGCTTCTGCATCCCAGGAATTGCTAGGGTACAAGCCCAGATGCTGTGGCACCAGCCGCTGCACCAGGAGAGCCATGGCCGTTAGCTCCCTAGCCCTCACTCAGTCAACCACTCACATGCCCACTCGCTCACCATACACTCATTCACTCACATGGGGACTCGCATAGTCTGACTGGCTTGGCCACTATCTTCCCCGTCTCTCATAGCCATATTATTTTCATGGGGGTCTATAACCCATTTGTTGGCCACTTGCATGTGATGACCAAATAATCTTCATGCTCCTGTCAGGCAGCAAACCAAGCAAAGTACACAATATGAGACCAACATAAACACAATAGCTGTTCATGTGAAGGAATAATTAAATAACAAAAGAGTTCCCCAACACTATTTACACAAGAGTTACAATTAGAATAAAAGATTCATTTTTTTCTGCTAGCCTAACTTTGGAAAGGAAGAGATAAAGAAAAAATTTTACCTTTCATTTTCAACCAGGCACTACAGACAGAGAACCAGAAGAACTTATCTTGGTTAAAATAATAATAATAGTAATAATAATAACAATAATAATAATAATTTACCTTGGCTTTTTGTCAGTTGTTCCAGAACCTCATTTATAGGCTATTTAGTGAGTCTCAGTCATCTTATTCTCTCTCTTTTTTTAAAGCTGTGGGTTTCAATTCAGGATTAGCTTACATAAATGGTCAATGTAGAAGTGAAAGTTGGAGTTACCTTTGGTCCCTACTTTGCCTGATCTGAGTATTCCTCCCCCACTGGTAATGTCATGCTACTGACAATTGCTTTCTTAAAGTATTATGACAAATGTTCAAGGTCTGCTTATGAGTGAAAAAAACATGTGGTACTCAGTTTTTTGTGTGTTAGATCACTGAATATTTTAGATTCTAAATCCATCCAAGTTGCTGTGAAGTCCGTATGTTTGTCCTTCTTTATGGCTGCATAATATTACATGGTGTATATGTATTACATTTTCTTTATCCAGTCCACTTTCAATGGGCAGTACAGTTGGTTCCATGTTTTTGATATTGTGAATAATACTGCAATACACATGCATGGGCAGCTAACTTTTTTGTAGAATGATTTGAGTTCCTCCAGGTATATTCCCAGAAGGGGGATTGCTAAGTCATAAGGAAGATTGATTAAAAATCAATTTTTAGAAATTGCCAGGCTGTTTTCCACAGAGGTTGTACTAGTTTATACTCCCACTAACAGCGTAGAAACATTCTATTTTCCCATATTCTTTCCAGCATCTGTTGCTTTTTGAGTTCTTGATAATGGTGAGCCTGACTGGAGTTAGGTGGTATGTCAGTGTGGTTTTGATTTCCATTTCTTTCATGATTAGTGAAACTGAACTTTTTTTTGGTATTTGTTGGCTGCTTGTGTATCTTCCTTTGAGAAGTGTCTATTCATCTATTTTGCCCACATTTTAACAGGGCTTTATTTTTTCCAGCACATTTGAGTTTCTTGTAGATCCTGGATATTAGGCCTTTGTCAGACACAGTTGGCAAATATTTTTTCCCATTCTGTGGTCTATCTTCCCACCCTCTCAATGGTTTATTTTGCTTTACAGAAGCTTTTCAGTTTGATGAGGTCCCACTTGTCTTATCTTTTGTGGCATGGGCTTTTGATCAGAAATTGGCTGCCTATTCTAATTCCACAAGGGTGTCTCATGCATTTTCTAATATTCTTACAGTTTGAGGTTTTACATTTATGTCTTTGATCCATTTAGAGTTGTTTTTGTGTGTGGTGATAAGTGGGGGACCTGTTTCAACCTTCTGCATGTGGTCAGCCAGTTTTCCCAGCACCATTTGCTGAATAGGTTCTTCCCTTCCCAGTGGTTGCTGGTGGAGTCTTTGTTAGATGAGTTGATTGAAAAATTGAAGTTTTGCTTCTGGAATCTCTATCCTGTTCCATTGGTCTATATTTCTTTGATTGTTGTAGCTTTATAATGAAGTGTAAAGTCTCAAACTGTAATATCTCTTACTTTGTTTCTTTTGCTGAGGATAGTTTTGGTTATTCATCATCATTTATGTTTCCATATGAATTTCTTTATTGTTATTTCCAAGTCTGAGAAGATTGATGTTGGCAAGTTTAATGCATATTGCCTTGAATCTGTACATTTCCTTTGGTAGGATGGATACCTTAACAATGTTGATTCTTCGTATCCATGAGAATAGAATATTTTTCCATTTGTTTTTGTCTTCTTTGATTTTTTTACATGGGGTTTTGTAGTTTTCATTGTAAAGGTCTTTCACTTCTCTGATTTAGAACACAGCGAATTACTTATGTATTTACTTTTTTGTGTGGCTATTGGGCCTTTTATTTGGTTCTCTGCCTGTTTTTTGTTGGTGTACAAGATGTGATTCTCTTTTGTACATTCATTTTGTACCGTGAAACTTTGCCAAAGTCCTTTATCAGTGCAAGAACGTTTTTGACAGATTCTCTTGGGTTTTCAAGGCATGGGCTGTTATTGTCAGCAAAGAAGGATAACTTAACTTTCTCTTTTCCTATTTGGACATTCCTGCTTTCCTTCTCTTGTCTGACTGCTCTAGCTAGAACATCCAACATTATATTGAACAGGAGTGGTGAGGGTGGACAGACTTGTCTTGTTCCAGTTTTCAAGGGAAAACTTCCAATTTCTGTATGTAATATGTGGATTGTGGGTTTATAGTAGGTTGCTCTTACTATTTCGAGGTATGTTCCCTCTATGCCTATGTGTTCAAGGATTTTTATAAAGAAAGGATGCTCGGTTTTATCAAAACCTTTTCCTGCATCTAATGATATAACCATATGGTTCTTATTTTTACATCTGTTGATGATTTCATTACATTTATGGTCTTGTGGATGTTAAATCAGCCCTGCATACCAGAGATGAAGCTTACTAGGTCATGGTGGATGATTTTTTGAGATATGTTATTGGATCCAATTTGCTAGAATCTTGTTGAGAATTTTTGCATCTATGTTTATTAGGGATATTGGCCTGTAGTTCTTTTTCTTTGTGGTATCTTTACCCAGTTTGGGTATCAGTGTGATGCTAGTTTCATAAAATGATTTGGGGAGAGTTCTATCTTTCTCAATCTATTGGAACACTTTCAATAGGATTGGTAACAGCTCCTTCTTGTATGTTTTGTGGAATTCTGCCGGAAAGCCATCTGGTCCAGGGCTTTTCTTTTTGTAGGTAGTTTTCTTTGATGGAGTCCATTTCCTGAGTTATTGGTCTATTTGTGATCTTAATTTCTTTTTGTTTCATCCTTGGGAGGTTGTATGATGTCAGAAAGACCTCTATTTCACTTAGGTTATCAAGTTTGTTTCCATACAGGTGTGCATAGAAATCTCTGATAATCTTTTGTATTTCTTTGGGGTCTGTTGTGATTTGATCTTTTGTGTTTCTCATTGTGTTTATTTGGGATTTTTGTCTCTTTTCCTTGGTCAATCTTGCTAGGGGGGTCCATCAATCTTATCTTTTCAAAGAAACAGCTTTTTTATTGATTTTTCTATAATATTTTTGTCTTTTATATCCCATATTTGGGCTTTTACTTTGATGATCTGAATTTTTCTGCTTATGTTAGGGTTTTATGTTCTTGCTTTTCTAGCTCCCTTAGGTTATTGGTTAAGGTGCTAACTTGTGACATTTCTATTTTCCTGATGTGAGTGTGTAATGCTATAAATTCCCTCTTTAGTACTAAGTTCATGGTATCTCAATGGTTTTGGTAAGATTGCCATCTCATTCTCATCATCAATGCTGTAGAAATGGAGAAAGGATAATCCTTTTCCTTATCATAATAGTCATGGAAAAATCCTTATAGCAAAGATAGGTTAATAATATAAAAACATGACAAATTTATTTGATTACAGTTTTATGCAATTTGGGAGCCTCCTGAATGAAGTTCCCAAAATATAACAGAATCTATTTTTATGCTTAGGTTTAATAATTAATGGACAGCAGTGCCGAACTATGATTGGACAAAAATTACATTATCTAATGCTAGTAGATGAGCGGGGAAACCCAGTTAGACCTGTCTGTTCAGATTATTCTTGGCCTCTCTGTGCAGATTTTTTTTTCTCTCATGTATGGTACAAGACCCTCTCTGGAACTGGAAACTTATGACTTACAATCAAACAAGGTAAGTCAGATAATTTAGTTATGGCAAGTTTCTACACAGAAAGAGGGGGGAAAGTTGAAGAAATACATTTAGGTTTTATGCCTGGCTTTGTGGAAAAGGGGTTCTGGATTCTATGACCCACCTTTGGGAGGAAGAATTTTAGTTTATAGGGCTAACCTAGGGGGAAAATGAGGCTGAGAAATAGGATGGCAGGAGAAGGTCAGAGAGAAACGTTGCTTCTGAGGCTTTAACTTTGGGTTACAGTTTTCTGAGCTCTAAAAAAGTAAAATTTGGTTGGAACAATGCACCTCTATCTTCATACTCATCATTGATGTGATTCTAAAAAGTTGTTCCATTGTTTAAAAGGCTTTGCAATGTAAAGTTGGCACAATTTGGATGCAAAATTCAGAAAGACATATTGCATATTGGGTTCCTACTGTAGTATTTAGGTAAGTCACTGGAAAACACAATTCCAGTTAATTATATGGTCATTTATGTTACATTTTCTCAGTATGCATTGTGATTTAAATTGATTTTTATTTTATTTTTTATCCTATAGATGTCCAATTGTTAAAACATAATTTGTTGAAAATAATATTTTTCCATTAGATTGCATTTGCATTTTTTTTTTCCATTTCGGTTGTGTATGCCTGTGTGAGTCTATTTCTTGGTCCTCTGCTGCATTTCATTAACTTATGAATCTATCACTCTATCAATACCACACTGTCGTAATTGCTATATCTATAGAGTAAGATTTAACAACTGACAGAGTAAATTCTCCCATTTTATTATTTCTTTTCAAAATTGTTTTAGCTTTTCTAGAATGTGTGCTTTCCATGTAAACTTTAGAATAAATTTGAGTATGTCTACAAAAATCTTGCTGAGGTTTTAGTAGAAATTTTATTAAACTTTTAGATCAGTTTTGAGAAAATAGACATCTTTGCAATTTTTGTATTCATGAATACAATTTGTGTCTTTAGTTTTTTAAATTTTTTCTATCAAAATTGCAGTGTTCAGCATACATGTTTTGTACATGGCTTGTTATGCTTATACTTACATATTTGATTTTCTTAGAATGCTTTAAATTTACATTCCTGCATGTTTATTATTACTTTATAGAAATGATCGGGTTTTTTTGTTGATTTTGTATCCTGTAAACTAACTGAATACATAATTAGTTCTAGATTTTTGCAGTGTTTGAAATTTTCTGTCAAGAAAATCACATCATCTGCAAATAGGGACATATTTATTCTTCCCTTTACAATCTGTATAACTTTTATTTATCTTACTTGCTATATTGCTTTTGGTAAAACTTCCATACCAGTGGTGAGAGCTGACATCCTGGCATTGTTACTAGTCATATGGCAAAAGTATTACCTTTAAATATTGTTATCTGCTTTTTGTAGCTTTTGTAGATGATAGTCGGTTAATTAATTTGAATAATTCCTTATATCTATTTGAAGAAGTTTATTTCTTTTTCTGATAATTGTGTCATAATCAAGTATTAGATTTTTTTCAAATGCTTTTCTTTAATTCATATGATCATGTGATTTTTCTTCCTTAGCCTGTTAGTAAAATGGATTATATTAATTTTTAATGAGAAAAAATATCTCTCAGTATACTTTTGAAGAAGGAGCATTGATTAATTCAATGACTCAAAGATAAAATCGAAAACCCAGGTTCTTCTCATTCTTTTGTCATTTTCAGCTTATTCTTGGCCTCAAGTCTTCATGGCCTCAAGATGGCTGCCTTAGTTGATTTTTTTCCATGAAATCTGAGAAGAGAATAAGTCATGTTTCTTTCCCTGTTCAATTAAAAAGGTGATAAAAAAAATCTTCCAGAAATCTGCTGGGAGACACCTTCTCACATGTCATTATATGTCACCTTGACTAGGCTATAGTGGCCAGACACTTGGTTAAAAAACAGGTCTGGAGGCTGTAGATTTTAGATGAAAAGAACATTTAAATCAGTAGACATTGAGTAAAGCTGATTGTCCTCCTCAATGCAGATTGATCTAATCTAATCAATTTAAGACCTTAAAAAAAAAAGCCTGACTTCCCCTAGTAAAGGGGAATTCTGCTGGCAGACTTACATCAGACTCCACTAACAAGATCAACTCTTCCTTTGGTCTCCAGCTTGCCAACCTACCTTTTAGACTTGCCGGTGTCCACAATCACATAATAATGAAAACCAATGCCTTTTAAAAATCTCTTTCTTGCCGGGCTCGGTGGCTCAGCCTGTAATCCCGTGGCTTTGGGAGGCTGAGGTGAGTGGATTGCCTGAGCCCGTGGGTTCGAGACCCACCTGGGCAACTTGGCGAGACCTCATCTCTACAATAAATCAAAAATTCAGCCGGGCATGGTAGCTTGTGCCTGTAATTCCGGCTACTCTGAAGGCCGAGGCAGCAGAATCGCTGGAGCCCAGCAGGTCAAGGCCGCGGTGGCCAGGAGCAGGCACTGCACTCCAGTCTGGGCGACAGAGTGAGACTCCAACTCAAAAAAAAAAAACTTTCTCTCTTTCTCTTCTTTCTAGATATATAGATAGATGACAGATAGAAATATCTGTAACTATTTTTTTACTACATATTTATATACCTATACTTAGAAACATTCTATTGGTTCTATTTCTCTGGAGAACCCTTACTAGCACATATTTTGGCACCAAAAATGTCTCTAGAGGAATAACACTTTAAGAATGAATTTTCTAAATAGGCTCTAACATTTATTGAATTACTTTTCTAATTTATTTAAATGTATAGACATGGATGCTTTTATTTCCAGAAGTAAAGAGTATTGATCATCCATGGCATGATGTGGCAAGAGAGGAACACAAAATATTACAATTAGGTTCTCCTGATCAAATATTTGTAAAATGAAAGATTCTGAGTGAGCATGTATTTGATGTTTTATAACAGTCTTGTCAAATTAATGAGTATAATGATATTAATCGATTGTTCCTAATACTGCTGGACAAAGTAGGGAAAAAGTGAATATGATTCTGAATGTTGGAATGGGGATGTCTGGGCAGATACATTTTTTTTACCATGACTGTGAGAAAATAAAATTGTGAGGGGTTAGTCTCCTTGAAGAGGTCTATGATTATTCTTCTCTATAACTAAAAACTTACCATGGAAACTACTGCAACTGACGGGAAACCCAAATGTAATCAGGGCAATTCAAACATGTGGTGGCAGGCGCCAAGTGGTAGCACTAAATTTTTAAAGCCAAGATGGGCATGATTATCATAATGGATAGCAGAATCAAAGCAGCAATCAGAGTATTCTGACTTGCAGAGACTTATGGCGTTATATAGTTAATTATAGTATTCCTAGAAGTAAAATAGTTAAGAAGCTTACTAAAGTGTTACACTGTTTGTAAAAACATAAAATTTTAGAATGAAGAAAATTCTAGTTTGAATCATAAAATTAGATAGTAGTTGTGGCCTTTTAACCAATTCTCACATGCAAAATCTTTTTACAGACCCAGAATGTTGGGAGCCGGCCATGGAGGCCCACTGAGCGTTAGGAATCAGGAAGGGTCGTTGACCTTGAGACCACTAGGATGCGTTTGGGAACTATTGCCCCCATTTCCTCCTCTAACCACTAACTATCCACTAACCAGATTAAGGTCCTGTGAGCTCAAAACATAAAAACTCTGAGACCGGCACAAGCACAAGCTAACTTTAGAAGCTCATTGCTCCCATTCTTCCACAAACTGCAGTTTTGGCTTTCACACAACTTATAATTCAAACTCGGGTCACATCTAAGAGCCGTAGTATTGGTCACAGCCTTCTGGGTCATGATCTTAGGATTTATTGAAGTTGAATAAGGTGTAAACTGTAGAATATAGTTTTAGAAGACAGCCATTTTGTTGAAAGAATGCGGCTGGGTTACTTGCAGTAGCCCACTGTGAACTTTGGACTGGGCCACATTTCAAACATTCTGGGATGGGCCACTTTAGTTTGTAAAGTAAGTACTTAAGTCTCTATAGAATTGTTTAACTTGATATTAGTACGAAAAGGGTTTATAGGCAATATGAAAAGGGTTTATAGGCAGTATGAAAAGGGTTTAAAGGCAGTCATGGATTAAGGTTTCATGGATTAGGTTATGGGATTATACCTGAAAGAACATCTGGTGGGTGGGGAACGCCCCTCACACACTTTGTGTATAAAAGACCCGTTGTAATTCCCAGTCTCTCTCTCTCTTTCTTCTTCCTCCCAATCGCTGATGCCATCTCCACCTTTGGGGTACCCTGAACCTGGCTGGAGCTTGTCTTTCTGTCAGTCTTCTCCAAGGAGGCCTATGGCCTTTTATTAGGATAACTGCAATGGGGGAAATGAAGTATTAGAATTTTTAGGGATTACTGCACACTAACTCTAAACTGACAATAATAGTATTATTCTGTTGTTCCAGTAAGAATAAGGATTAATGGAGGTCAGGTGATGAATGACATTTTAGCTTTTGTCCACCTACAAGGTCCAGAAAGTTCCCCAAAGTGTCCTGTGGTTAATTTTCTAGTTTCATCATTCATAATTGATATAGGCATACTCAGGATCTGACAAGATCCCCACATGGGTTCCCTGACTAGTGGAGTGAAGACTACTATGATGAGGAAGTTAAAGTTAACACAGTAGAACTGTCTTTACCTTGTAGGGTAGAAAACAAAGCAATATCATACTGCTAGAGAGATTGCAGTGATTAGCATCAACATCAAAGGCATTAAGAATGCAAAGATCGTGATAGCCACTACATCTTTATTCGACTCATTTATTTGACCTGTACAGAAAGCAGATCTGGATAATAGATTATCATACTCTTAACTTGATGATCGTTCCAGCTACTGTACCAAATGTGGTTCTACTGCTTGATTAAATTCACATGTCCCCTAGCACCTGGTATGCAGCTAATAATCTAGAAAATACTTTCTTCTCCATACTCATTAGTAAGGATTATCAGAAGCAGTTTGCTTTCAGCTGATATAGTCGATAATACAACATTGTCTTACTTCAAGCATGTATTAACTATTCAGTCTTATGTCATAATTTATTTTTCAGAGATTTTGGTAACTTTTTTCTTCCATAAGACATGACATTGGTCCATTATATGAATGACATTACACTGATTGTATCTATGAAATAAGATGTTGCAACTATTCTAGATTTATTGGTAAGATTTTGCCTACCTGTGATAGAGTGGGAAATAAATCTAAAAAAAATATATAGAGGCCTTTGTGATAGGAAAATCTCTACAGTCTAGTGGTATGGGTCATGTAAATATATTCCTTCTAAGCTGAAGAGTAAGTTGTTATATCTGACCACAACCAAAAAAAAAAAAAAATGGCGTAATACTTAGCAAGCATTTTTAAATTTTAAAGATAACATATTCCTCATTTGTGTTTCCTATTTTGGTCTGTTTACCAAGTAACTCAAAGGTTAGTCACAGTCAAGTGTGACTCAGAAAAAGAAAGGGCTGTGCAAAGGTCCCAGCTGCTGTGCAAGCTGCTCTATCTCTTGAGCTGTATGATCCAGCAGATTAAATAGTCTGTGAAATGTCAGTGTCAGATAGGGATATTATTTGGAGTCTTTGATAAACCCCTATAAGTAAATCACAGTGCAGGACCTTAGGAATTTAAAGACACTGCCATTCTCTGCAGATAACTACCTTCCTTTTGAGAGACAACTTTTGACCTACTATTGAGAATGAATGTAGACTTAAACACAGAATGAATGTAGACTTAAACACAGGCCATTAAGTTACAATATAATTAAAGATGCCCATAATTAACTAAGTATTATCTTACTCACCAGACCATAACATTGGATGAGTGTGGAAACATTACATCATCAAATGGAAGTGATATACTCCAGACTGGGCTCCAACAGGCTCTAAATGCAAAGGTAGGTTACATGAGATAGTGACCTAAATGCCTATGGTCCTCACTCCATGCCACACTGCTTTCTCCCTCCCAGCCTGCATCTACTACCTCATTGAAAGTTTCCTATGAACAGTTGACAGTAAAGAGAAGACTCGGGCTTGGTTTGCATATGGTTCTGCATGACATGCTGGCAATACCTGAAAGTGGAGAGTTAGAGCACTGCAACCCCTTTCTGGATATACCTGAAAAAAGTGTTGAAGAAACTCCTCCCTGTGGGCAAACTTCAAAATGTGCGCCTGGTTGTTCACTTTGCTTGGAAGAAGAAACAGCCAGATTTACAATTAAATATCAAATTCATGACAATGTTTTGTCTTGATGGTCAGAGAATTTATAGAACATGGTTTGAAAATTCTTGACAAAGAAGTCTGGAAAAGAAGTACTACATTGGTGAAACATTTGAAAGTATTTGTGTCTCATATTAATGCTCAATAATGTGTGACCTCAGTACAGGAACTTTTAAATTAACAAGTGGATAGGATGACTTGTTCTGTGGATACCAGTAATTGTTGGGTTCATCAACAAAGTGGCCATGCTATCAGGGACAGAGGATATGCCTGGGTTCAGCAATGTGTATTTTTAATTACCTATGCCAACCTGACTATGGGAACTACTGAGTGCCCAATCTGCCAGCATCAGAGACCAACACTGAGCCTCAAATATAGCACCCTTCTCTGGAGTGATCAGCCAACTCCCTAGTGAAACATAGATTATACTGGACCTCTTCCATTATGGAAAGGGCAGTTTTTTTTTCTTACAGAAACATAGAAATACTCTGGATATAAAGTCTTCTCTGCATGCAATGTTTCTGCTAAAACTGTAATTCGTGGAAGTACAGAATGACACACACTTTGTTTCTAATTAGAGAATCCATTTTGCATCAAATAAAGTGTAACAATAGGCCCACACGATGGAATGCACTGGCCTTTCCATGTTCCTAATCTTCCTGAAGAAGCAGGCTTGATAGAACAGTGGAATGGCCTTTTGGAGACTCAGTTATCATGCCAACTAGGGCACTACCTTGAAAACCTGGGACAGGGTTCTTCAGGACACTTTTTATCTTTAAATTAGCACACAATATATGGTGTTGTTTTATCTCATAACCAAGATTTATATTTTCAGTAATCAAGGAGTGGCACCCTTCATTATTATCTTTAGTGATCCACTATTAAAATGTTTGCTTTATGTTTCCATGGCCTTATGTTCTGCTGGCCTAAAAGTTTTATTTCCAAAAAGAATGCTTCCACAAGGAGACACAATAATGATTCCATTGTACTTAAAGTTAAGAAATCATGTTGGGTGTCTTATTCCACTGAATGCATCAGCAAAGAAGGGCGTTATTGTGGTGGCTGGGTTGATTCATCCTGATTACCAAGGGGAAATTGAACTTATACTCAGTGATGAAGATAAGAAATAGAAGAATCTGAAATACAGAAGATTCCTTGGGTCATCTCTTAGTATTATCATGGCCTGTGATTAACATCAATAAAATCAAACAAACAAAAAACACAACAACCCAGTTCAAGCAAAACTACTAATGACTCAGACATTTCTGAAATGAAGTTTTGGTCAACTTACCAGGTAAAGTGCCACAAACAATTGAATTTCTTGCTGAGGGCAAAATAAATAATGAATGGGTAGTGGAAAAAGAATTATAAATATCAATGCTCCTTGATTTAAAATGGAGTGATGTTTTATTTTATTATAGAGATGAGGAGTACAAATGAGGTTTAACTACATAGGTAGGCTACATGTAGGTGAAGTTTGGGCTTCCAACTGGTCCTCTTTCCCCTAGTAGTGGACCTAATACCCTTCATGTTGTCATGTGTCTCCTACCCTCCCCCCTCCCTCTCCTAGTGCCCAGCAACTGCCAATCTCTCCCTTGTGTTCATGTGTTTATTGTTCAGGGCCCACTTACAGGTGAGAATATGTGGTATTCAGTTTTTTGTTTCTGTGATAGATCACTTAGTATGATAATCCCCAGCTCCGTCCAATTTGCTGCAAAGTCCATGATTTTATTCTTCTTTATGGCTCCGTAATACTCTATTATGTTTATGTGTGACATTTTCTTTATCCAGTCCAATTTCGATGGGCAGTAAGGGTTGGCTCTATGTTTTTTTTATTGTGAATAGCGTGGCAATAAACATATGTGTGCAGGTGTCTTTTTGGTAGAGTGATTTATGTTCCTCTAGGTATATTCCCAGGAGAGGGATTGCTGGGTTATATGGAAGGTCAATTTTAGTTCTTTTAGAAATTGCCACACTGCTTTCCACAGAAGTTGAACTAGTTTGCACTCCCACCAACAATGTAGAACATTCTCTTTTCTCCACACTCACGTCAGTATCCATTGTTTTTTGACTTATTAATGATAACCATCTTTACCAGGTTTAGGTGGTATCATTGTAGTTTTGATCTGAATTTATCTGATGATTAGTGAGGCTGAGCATTTTTTCATGTGTTTGCTGGCTGCTTGTATGTCTTCTTTTGAGAAGTGTCTGTTCATGTTTCTGCCTACTTTTAAACTTTTTTTTTCCACTTCATCTGAGTTCTCTGTAGATCCTGGATGTTAGACCATTGTTAGATTCATAATTTGCAATATTTTCTCCCATTCTGTAGGTTTTCCCTTTACTCTCCTAATGGTTTATTTTGCTGTGCAAAAGCTTTTTAGTTTGATGAGGTCGTACTTGTCTATTTTAGCTTTTATGGCCTTCATTTTTAGGGTTTTAGTCAAGAATTCATTGCCTACTCTGATGTGCATAAGGATGTTTACTATGTTTTCTTCTAGATTCTTACAGTTTGAGACTTTACGTTTAGGTCTTTGATCCACTTAAAGTTGATTTTTTTATATGGTGATAGGTGGGGGTCCAGTTTAATTTTTCTGCATTAGTCAGACAGTTTTCTCAGCAAAATGAAGCTATATTTTAATAAATCCATTATGTTGAAAATATTGTAATTTGAAAATGCATTTAATACACTAAACCTACCAAACTTTGTTGTATAACCTAGCTTGTCTTAAACATGTTCAGAACATCATGTACTGCATATTGCTACTTTGGAAACAATAAAAATTCAAAATTTAAAGTTTGATTTTTACAGAATTCTTATCACTTTTGCGTCATTGTAAAGTAAAAAACAATAAGCAAAACCATTGTAAGACAGGAACTATCCATACATGCTATGAATACATGACCAGTAAGAGAAATGAAGACTATAGCTATTGTAAAATTTTATTTCTTATTTTGTTACAAGCATGTTTGTAAGGATATATGTATACATAAAGATATATATGTATATGTACATATATATATGTACATATACAGCTATCTATACAATATTTAGTAAATATATTTTTCTTCTCTTATCCCCTTAAATATAAAATAGATATAAAATATAAAATATAATATAAAATAAAATGTATTTACTTTATAGGCTAATATTTAAGTATTTTAAGTTTACATTATAGTAATTAAATTACAGGATATTAAGAGGAAAGGTAAACATTACACAAGGATTTTATAATCTTTCTTGAGAAAAGTTTCAGTGTGTTTTGGGTAACATGTATAAAATTTATATTGTTAGGCAAGTATAATCTTGTAATTATACTTAGAAATTAATTATGGTTTAAAGAGATGCATATGGGTGCCAAATTGGTCAAGTATATACTTATGATGGTTAATTTTATGTATCAACTTGGCTAGGCTACATACCAGGGTATTTAGTGAAACATGTTTGGATGTTGCTGTGAGGGCATTTTTTAGATGAGATTAATAATTAAATTAGTAGAATTTGATAAAGCAGATTTCTCTACATAGTGTGTGTGAGTCTCTTCCAATCATTTTCGGACTTTAAGAAAAAAACTGATATTACCTGAGGAAGGGGAAATCTGTCAGATGACTTCCTTAGGACTTGAGTTGCAACACAACAGAAACCCTTCACTGGGTCTCCAGTCTGCTGAATTGCCCTGCAGAGTTTAGACTTGCTAGTCCTCACAATTTTGTGAGCCATTTTCTTAAAGTAAATTTATTTTTCCTTTTTTTTCTCTCTCTCTCTAGGTTCTGTTTTTCTGAAGAACATTGTCTACTACAAGGGAAAAAAAATTGCCATGGTCACACCACACTAATTACAATTCACCTCTGAAATGGGAAAGAATCCAATGTTTATGAAACACAAGGTCATCTAATACTAGGGAAAAATAGAATTTTTTGACAAAAATTGTTGAGAAGGTATATTTGGTAGCAACAAATAGAGTCTGCTATAATTACACTTTAGACATATGCAACCTTTGTTCTGAAATTAAATATTTTTACTAAGTACTACTTTGTATCAATAATTATATATATAAAACCCTTAATTTACAAATCACAAATAACTAGATTTTCTTCTTTCTTTTCTCTTATGTCCTTTCCTCTAAAATAAGCAAACTAACTTTAGTCTTTTTTAGAAGCATGAAGACGGAGAGGCTGTAAAGAAATAAAGCCTCCAATTTTTCCAGTTAAATCATGAATGCAGACATATTTGTATCAACAGCTAGAAAAAAGAAAAGGAAACAGTAACAGATTTTTGTTGAGCACCTGTTATGTACAGGATCTGAGGACATAGCTTTCAATAGAAAAGAAAGGACAAACAATCTTTCATAAAAGTTACATTCTAGTGCTGCACAGATTTGTTGTATTAGTCTCTAATGTGCCAAATCAAGATCTCCTTCCATCTGGCTTTTGAAGTATTTTTTTTTGAAGTTCCAGATTTGCTTGATTTTATTTATTTATTTTTATTTTTTAATTTTAAAGACATGGGGTAAAATTCAGAGCTTTATTGAGACAATGCACATACCATACAATTTACCCATATAAATTTTATAATTTAATAGTTTGTAGTATATTCAATGATAATATGTACAACTATCATTATAGTAAATTTTAGACCTTTTTTATCAGCCCCCCCAAATAACCTCATTTTATATCTTTGGATTTGTCCATTTCTTTAGTCAGCTCTATCTGACTTTATTTTATTTGTTTTGAGGATATGTTTTGTGCTTGCACATTTAGGAGCATCATGTATTCCTGGTAGATTAATCCATTTATCATGATGTAGCGTGTCTTTTTGTCACTAGTAATTTTCATGATGTAGCGTGTCTTTTTGTCACTAGTAATTTTTATTGTACTAAAGGTTACACTGTGGGTGTTATATAATTCCACTGCTGCAGGAAATGGGCTGGCCCCTGGAGCTCTGCTGGAGATTCAGCTATGGTCAGTTCAGGCAGTTTGCTCCAGTAAGTATAGATCTTCTGATTGAATCCCAGCTGGGAGTCTCATTTTCCCTCTCCCCAACCCTCTAGAGATAACCTCTTGGTAGTTGTGTGTTTCAGGTTTATCTGATGTTTTGTCTAGAATATATGAAAGATAAAAATGAAAAAAAAAATTACCATGATAATATTCTTCAAGACTAGATGCCCCCAGACATTCCCCCTTTATTTTTCCACCCTTCAGAATCCTTTTCTGATTTTGAAAATTTTTCTTTTCTTTTCATTTTACTTGAGTTTGTGAGTGTACATGTGAGAATTTTCTACATAAGCAAATTGTATGCCAGTGAGGTTTGGGCTTCTAGAAAGCTCTCTTTCCCCCTGGTAGTGAACCTGGTACCCAGTGTGTTGTTTTATTCCCCTTATTCTTTCTTTCTCCCACTCTCCTTTAGTAGTGTCCAGTGTCTGTTGTTTTCACCTTTGTGCTCATGTGACCAGTGATGAAGGCCCACCTATGATAATATATGGCATTTAGTCTTTTGTTTCTGTGATAATTCACTTAGAATGATAGTCTCCATCTTTATCCATGTTGCTGCAAAGGACATGATTTTGTTCTTCATTATGGCTGCATAGTATTCCACCATGTATATGTACCACATTTTCTTTATTCAGTCCACTTTCAGTGGACATCTGGGTTGATTCCATGTTTTTGTTGTAGTGAATAGTGATACAATGAACATGCCTGTGCAAGTTTGTTTCTGATAGAGCGATTTATGTTCCTCTGGGCATATTTCCAGAAATGAGATTGTTGGATCCCATTATAGCTTTTTAGTCCTTTGAGAAAATGCCACAATGCTTTCCACAAAGATTGAGATAGGATTCCTTTTTTTTTTGTAGCCTTGCCAACACCTGACAGGTATTCAGTGGTATCCCACTGTAGTTTTGATTTGCATTTTTCAGATGATTAGTGAGGTTGAGTATTTCTTCATATGCGTACTGGCTGCTTGTATGTCTTTTTTTGAGAAGTGTCTGCTCATGTCTTTTGCCCACTTTTTAACAAGACTTTTTTTCTGTCAATCTGTTTGAGTTTCTTGTAGATCCTGGACTTTAAGTCTTCGTCAAAGGCATAGCTTGCAAATATTTTTCCCATTCTGTGTGTTGTCTTTTTACTTTCTTGATGATTTCTTCCCTGTGGAAAAACTTTTTAATTTGATATGGTCTCACCTGTCCATCCTAGCTTTGACTGAATTTGCTTTTGAGCACTTGAATATAAATGTATTGCCCAGTCCAATGTTCAAGAGAATGTTTTCTAAGTTCTCTTTCAAGATTCTTATAATTTAGCCGGGCTTGGTGGCTCAGCCTGCAATTCCGCGCCTTTGGGAGACTGAGGTGAGCGGATTGCCTGATCCCGCGGGTTCAAGACCCGCCTGGGCAGGCGAGACCTCATCTCTACAACAAATAAAAAATTAGCCCGCCTGTAGATCCAGCTATGGAAGGCTGAGGCAGAAGGATCATTGGAGCCCAGCAGGCGAGGCTGCAGTGGCCGGGAGCGGCCACTGCACTCCAGTCTGGGCGACAGAGTGAGACTCCAACTCAAAAAAAAATTCTTATAATTTGAAGTTTCGTATTTAATTTCTTAATTCATTTTAAGTTCATTTTTGTATATTGTGATAGACAGGGGTGTAGTTCATTATTCATTTATTTTTAAAGAAAATGCTAGTTTCCATAGCATTTATTAATATAAAAAATGTTGAAAAGAAAAAAATAAGCTCATTCTCAGCTCTCTAATAGCTCTCATCTCTCCCTCTTGCCCACACAACTCCTGACCCATTTCCTTAGGACCAGTTTAAAACTGAACCTGTTCACTGCCATTTTCACAGAAACACTCAGTGCCAGGGTGAAGGGGAGGAGAGTTGGAAGAGGACAACAGTATTGTCCAGGTTTTACCCAAAAATAGTCCAAGTGGCCATTCACAGAATTCAAATGAAAGAGCTGATGACCTGACAATGACACTGTCTAACTAAAATGGGCTGGAGAGGAGCTAGGTAGGGTAAAGCCATCAGGGACTTTACAACACGTCTCATTGACCTCTGTCAGACCCAGAAGAACCAACATCAGGAGAAGAATGGGGAGGACCAGGGAGGCAGTCTTATGGAAAGTTTCACAATTCTCCTATGTTGGGAGGTGGAAAAGTCTAAAGGGCACCAAAAGCCTCACTAATTTTGGAAGAAAAACTTATTCTAGTGTTGGGAAGTCACAAAAATGCCACAGGCACTGAGAAAGTTTGTGAGGGGGTGCACATTCCACAAAGCACAGTTATCACAAACCATAGAAGTGGGAATCATACTACTGACAGGAACTACAACATCTGAAAGCAGGGAGAGTGGTCTTTCAGGGAGTAACTGTACCAGCCACCCAAGCTTGACCTCAGGTCAGACAACCTAGTGAGTTTTACAAGCAGCTGGCAGCACTGGGGGAAGGGGTGTCACATAAAAAGACTTAAAACAAGCAGCTAGAAGGGAATGACTGAAAACAGCTCCAGGGTTCTCAGGAATTGAAGGCAAGTACTGGGGATGGGTTGACAGATGCACAAGAAATAGCACCAAACAGATTTCCTGTTTAGCAGTCATATGACAAGGCAAGAAGATCCAGGAGGCAACTGAAGGGAGCAAAGATGGGTCCTGAAGGCAAGTCTCTGGAGGTTGGATCAGATGAACATGCAAACATGCATGAGTGTTGATACACAACTCTGGACTCCCAAATGGGGCAGGTGGTGGATGGGTTAGATGTGTCACTGACTTAGCGTGTTGGGTGGAAGAGCCTCACAGTAGTCATTAAAGGGCCACAGGGAAATGCATGGTCACTAGGTCACAGAAGGCTCCTTCCAGCCTGGATGGGAAGGCACAGTCTCATAGAAGAGGTCCATTAAGGCACAGAGGTCCTCATAAGGACCGTAGCCCTTTTTGGCAAAGTGTCAGCAGACAGGGCTGCCAGACTTGTCTTCCATAACTTGTGAGTTATCCTTGGGTGGATAGGTATTCTTGATAAGAGACCAGCCTTTGAGAATTTCTCTGCTCTTTGTGAAAACTTCCCCTGGAGGGACACCCATGACATGGCCTTGGAGAAGTGGGTTCAGCATTGACACCCCCTCTCCCACCAACCATGACCATATGGGCCAGACCTGGGACTGAAGCCTCCCTGAATTGGGCCTCTATCCTGAGGAGGAGGTGGAAGACTGAGCAGTTCCCTTGATCCAGGAGGGCCTCTGTGAAGAGCTGACTTGGGGTCACCGGGCTTTCCATTGGCCATTGGGAGAGGGCCTAGAAGGTTGAGTGGTCCTGTGGGATTCCCATTCTCTTCATCTGGGTCAGTGGAGGCTGCTGCGGTGGCGGCAGGTGGTACTTTCAATTTGTCATTGTGGCTGCGACAATGGCTGCATTGGAATTTTCTAGTTTCATTATTTAGCCACTTTCCCCAGCACGATTTGTTAAATAGGATTTTCTTTTCCCAATGTTTGCTTCATCGACTTTGTCAAAGATGAGTCAGTGGGCCAGATTTTTTCTCAGCTAAATTCTCCAAGATGTACTAAGAAGAGCTGTTACCAATCTTATTAAAAGTATTTTAAGCAATTGAGAAGAAAGGCATTTCCCCTAGCTCATTTTATTAAGTCAGTATCATCTTGATACTAAAAAATGGCAAAGACCCAACAAAGAAAGAAAACTACAAGTCAATTTCCCACATGAACATAGATGCAAAAATTCTGCACAAGATTCTAGCAAATCACATCCAACAGCATATTGCACATCCACAAACAGATGGATTTCATTCTTCAGATGCAAGGCTGGTACAACATACATAAATTGACAGTATCCATCACATAAATAGGTATAAAACCAGAAACCACATGATTATTTCATTAGATGCAGAAAAAGCATTTGATAAAATCCAACATCCCTTTTTGATAAAAAAAAAAACTCTTTAAAACCTAGACATTGAAGAAACATTCTTTAAAATGATAAGAGCCATCATTGACAACCTACAGCCAACATCATACTTGATGAGCAGAAGCTGGAAGCATTACTCCTAAGAAGTGGAAGAAGACAAGGATGCCCACTCTCACACCCTTCCTATTCAACATAGTGCTGGAAAACCTAGTCTGAGCAATCAGGCAGGAAAAAGAAATCTGGGGTATTCCAATAGGAGAAGAGGAAGTTAAGTTATTCTTTTTTTTAATTTTTAATTTTTTGGCAGATGATCTGATTCTTTGCCTAGAAACCCAACAGAGTCTGTCAAAAACCTCTTATCACTGATAAAAAAAACTTAGGTGAAGTCTAGGGATACAAAATCAAGGTACAAGAATCAGTTATATTTCTATAGACCAATAACAAGCAGGCTGAGGATCAAATAAAAAAACACAACTCCACTCAAAATAGTCCCCCCAAAATAGATATATAAAACACTTCGGCATTAATTTTAAAGAATTTTTCTCCAATGAAGTGAAAGATCTTTACAAAGAGAACCATAAACATTGCTCAAAAAGAAAAAAAAATTGAAGATGACAAACAAATGCTAAAAACATCTCATGCTTATGCACTGGAAGAAGAAATATCATCAAGATGTCCATTCTACCCAAGCCAATCTCCTTATTCAGTATAATTCTTTTACAATTAGCAGTATCATTTTCTTCATAGACCTAGAAAAGACAATACAGAAGTTCATACGGAAGCAAAAAAAGAGCCTTAATAGCTAAAAACAATTCTCAGTAAAAAGAACAAAGCTGGAGGCATCACACTTTCAGATTTCAAACTTGACTACAAGGCTATAGGAATCAAGACAGCATGGTAATAGTACAGGAATAGACATAGACCAATGGGACAGAAGAGAATCCACAAATAAAACATGATTTTTAAAAAATTTTTTTGAGTGTTTGGTTTTATTAAGAAGAAAAGAACAGGAAAAAAAATACACCATCTTGTCTCAGAATCAGAACTCCACATTCATTTTTAGTAATGTTCCTATGTGCTTACCAGATACAACAGAGAGTACCTAGTTTCTTTCCGGAGGGAGAAAACAACGTAGTGAAATTATATTATTCTTGCTTATGAATTAAAATCACTTGATATAGTCAGATGATCCAGGAAAGAGAGACTCTAAGATTTGCATCAGGAGGTTTATTGGGCAGAGGTCTTGTGATCAACATCTGTAACCGTGAAGGAAGCAGGATTGGCAGTGACAGTTTAATCGCAATGCAAAAACCACAAAGTCTACGCTGTTCTTACCGGAAGCTCTGGAGCTAAAATGATCTTTCAGAGGTGTCCCAGATAATGTAAAGAGTGAAGAATTTATACACATGCAAAGACTAATCTTTGAGAGAAGTTACCGTCAGCACAGAAGTGTAATTTTAGAAGAAGTAGCTGTTTTTGGCAGGGGGTAATTTTTTGAGTGTCTCAGCTGTGAGCCATTGGCAACCACTCCTGGCAACTGAGGATAAGAATGTCTTGATTATTAAGAGAAATTTTTCAAAAATAGATGTCAGTGCCCACTACACCTAGAGAATTTGCAAAATATTTGAAGACTCAAGCTCCAAAGCAGGATATTCTAATTCATGAAATCTACAGTTGGATATGGGAAATTTGTACTTTAAATAATCTCGAGTATTTCTGATATACAACCAATATTTCAAAACTACTTATCTATTTGTTGATTATAAACTTGCTTCTGATGGACATACAAGTGTGAAGGAGATGAAAAGAAGAGGAAGATTAGCATGGAGTGGGACTGATCTGTGAAAATGATTAGAGAATCTATCTTTTACTGAATCATGAAGGAAATATAGGGATTTCATTGATGGTGATAAAGAGATGATTTTCAGTAAGCATGTAATTGACCAACATGAACGAAAGCATAACATGTGCATAAAATACAAGAAGTGGTTATCATATAGTGATTTTGATTGTATGCTTTAAATACAGACCTGGGACTGACTTCCTGATCTATTACTTACTTGCTATGTGATATTATGTAAGGTGCTTAAATTTGGGGTTATACTTCTGCATAATAAAGTTCTTTAATTAAATAGCTATTTATTAAATGCCTGCCATATATGTCACTTCTCTAGGTATTGGGGTACAGCACTGAAAAAGACAAACATGGTCCATATTCTTGTAGGCATAATATATACCTCTTAAAATTGTTGCTTGGTTGTGACATATAGCATGTACAAGTACTTTACACAATGCCTGGTACATATGAACTCAATGAATGCCAGCTACTGTTTGTATTCATAGCACAATTATAATTTAAGCAGAATGTCTTGTGATAGTAAGAAACATAACTGTAAATAAATAGTAAAGATTTGTTAGAGGAAGATATTGAATACCAAATTGAAGACTTTTGACTTAAATCCATAAGTTATAGAAAAGAGTTGTGGCTTACTTTTCCTTTAAATTTTATTTTCCATTGACAAATACTAAATATATTTATGGTTTATAGTCTTTACTGATTGATTTATTTACCAAAAAATATTCATTTAAAATTTATTTATGTTTTCTGTGGCATGATAGCTTATTTTTAAAAAATTAATAGATCACTTTTTAGCGGTTTTATGCTTACAGAAAAATTGAGCAATTAATACAGAAAGATTTCTAAGGGACTTTCTCTCCCTTATTCCAGTTTCCACTATTATTAATTTTTTGCATTAGTGTAGTGCATGTATTATAATTCATGAGTCAATGTTAATATATTATTAACTAAAGTCTATAATTACTATGTGTTGCATTTTTAATGGATTTTGACAAATACTCATATATAATAATCTGTATCTACTATTAGTTTTATAAAGACAGTTTCAATGCCCTAAAAATTCACTGTGTTTCACTTACTCATCCCTCTCTACTCCACCATAAAACTCTGACAACTGCTAATCTTTGTACTGTAGTTTTACCTTTTACAGGATGTCAGAAAATTGAAATCATATAGCATGTAAGCCTTTTCAATGAGTTTTTTTCTATCTGAAATATGCATTTAAGATGTGTCTCAGAATTCATTGCTAAACTCCAAGTCATCTAGATTTTGTGTTATTATTTTATTCGAGTTTAATAGTCTTGTATTTTATATTTAGGTATGTGAGTCATTTTAAGCTTGTGTTGTGTGTATGTAAAATGTTTGTGTGTGCACGTAAAATGTTTCATTTCATATCTTTTGCATATGGAAGACCAAAGAGTTCATTATTATTTGTTAATAATACTATTTTTTCTCCATTAAATTGCTTTTTTCCCTTTGCCAAAGGTCAATTGAATATATTTATAAGATTGATTTATGTATTCTATATTGTTGCATGGATCTATTTTTCCATTATTTGCCATCACTATATTGTCTTAATTACTGTAGCTTGATAATGTAGTAAGTTTTGAGATTGCATAGTGTGTCCTTAAACTTTTTACTTCTGTAATATTGTATTGTCTATTCTGTTTTCTGATTTTTAAAATAAACTTTAGAACCAGTTTTTTAATATGTACAAAACAATTTTCTGTATTTTGATTGGGAGCAAATTGAATATATAGATTAAGTTGGGAAGAACTGACATCTTATAATATTGTCTCCTAATCCATGAGCAAAAAATAATTCTCCATCTACTTAATGTCTATTGACTGATTTTTCTTCATTTATTTAGTCCTTTGATTTTTCTCATGAGAATTTTGAAGTTTCCTCTCATAGATCCTGTATACACTTTCATAGATTTGTATCAAAAGATTTATATCTGAAGAGATCAATAATGAGTCACAAAATTTAATCAATGTAAAATACCTTACAACCAAATCAAGCTGTGGACCAGATAGGTTCACAGCAGAAATCAACCAGATGTACATGAAAGAACTGGTACTAAGCCTACTAAAATTATTCCAAAAAATTGATGAGAAGAAAATCCTCCAATTAAGGATTAACATTCTATGAATCGAACGTCATCCTGATTCCAAAACCTGGAAAAGATACAACAAAGAAAGAAAACTATAGACTCATAGCTGGTCATGACTATAGCTGCAAAATTTCTCAACAAAATAGTAGCAAACTGTATCAACAGCACATCAAAAAGATTATTCATCATGACCAGGTTGGCTTTATCCCTAGGATGAAAGGGTGGCTAAACATATGCAAATTAATAAACATGACCTACTACATAAACAGAAGTAAAAACAAGAATCATATGATCATCTCAGTAAATGCATAAGAAAGTATTTGATGAAATCCAATATTCTTTTATGGTAAAAACATCAACCAACTAGGCATTGAAGGACTATTTCTCAAAATAATAAAATCTATGACATATATGAAAAACCCACAACCAACATCATACTGAATGGACAAAAATTGAAATCCTTTCCTCTAAGAACTGCAACAAGACAAAGATGTCCACTCTCATCACTACTATTTAACATAGTACAGATGGTCCTAGAAGTCACAGCAATAAGGCAAAAGGAAGACATCAATGGTATCCAAATAGGAAAAAAGAGTAAATTCTCTCTCTTTGCTGATGATACAATTCTATATCTAGAAAACCCTAAAGATTCTTCCAAAAGACTTTTTGAATTGATAAGCAACTTCAGGAAATTCTCAGTATGCAAAATCAATATTCAAAAATCAGGATCATTTCTATACACCAACAATGTTCAAGCTGAAAAGTAAAAAACACAATCCCACGTACAGAAGCCACAAAACAATAAATTATCTGGCATTATATCTGACCTAGAAGGTGAAAGATGTCTACAACAAGCATGACAGATCATTGCTGAATGAAATCAAATATGGTATAAACACATGAAAAAGTGTTCATTTGTAGTGAATTGGAAGAACAATATTATTAAAATGTTCATACTGCCCAAAGCTATCTACATATGCCACTCAATCTTTATCAAATCACCAGTATCATTTTTATCAAAGTAGAAAAAAATTATAAATTCATATGAAAATGAAAAAAATCTGAATAGCCAAAGCAATTATAAGCAAAAACAAAGACGAACAAACAAACAAAAACAAAGGTGAAGGTATCATACTATGTGACCTCAAATCATACTACAAAGCTATAGTAACCAAAACATCTTGGTATTGGTGCAAAAATAGACAGGTAACCTAATGGAACAGAATTGAGAACCCAGAAATAAAGTTGCCAACTTATAACCAATTGATCTTTCAGAAAGCTGACAAAGATAAACCTTGGGGAAATGATATTCTATTCAGTAAATGGTGCTACAAAAATTGGCTAACCCTGTGCAAAAGAATAAAGCTGGATCCCTACCTCTCACCATATACAAAAATGAACTCAAGCTGTATTAAATGGAATCAAGTTGACTTAAATGTAATATCTCAAACTATACAAATTTTTAAAATACATAAATAAATAAAAATAAAACCCTGAACTTTGACCTGGTCACCAAATTTGCAACCAAGTCCTTCTGGCTGTTTCTTTTCTCATTCTTTTGCTATTCCAATTAAGCATACTTCACATCTTTTGAAGCTGTCCCACAGTTTTCTGACTTTCTTTTTTGTTTGATTATTCTTTTTTTTTTTCCTCTCCTTGAAATACAGTTTGGAAGTTTTTACTGGCCCATCATTAAGCTTGCTGATTCATTTTTTGTCCATATACTGATGGTCCCGTCAAGGACCATTTATGTGTTACCATGTTTTTTGTTTTTTAATTTCTGGCACTTCCTTTTATTTATTTTTTTCTTAGTGCTTCCATTGTTCTCTATTCCTTTATGTTGTCTGTTTTTTTCCTTTAGTGCCCTTAACATATGTCATAGTTATTTTATATTGTCTAGTCATAGTTATTTTATTTTATATGTCTTACAACTCCAAATGTTTATGTCATATTTGAGTCTGGTTCTGATGCTTGCTTTGATTTGTAAGACTGTTTTTCTTGCCTTTAGGTCTGAATTTCTTGTGTGTGTGTGTGTGTGTTGGAGTCTCACTCTGTCACCCAGACCGGAGTGCAGTGGCCTCTCCCGGCCACCGCAGCCTCGACCTGCTGGGCTCTGGCGATCCTTCCACCTCAGCCTTCCAAGTAGCCGGAATTACAGGCATGCACTACCACGCCCGACTTATTTTTTTATTTATTGTAGAGATGAAGTCTCACTGCCCAGGCGGGTCTCAAACCCGCGGGCTCAGGCAATCCATAGGTCTGAATTTCTAAAGGCCTACTTGTCTTACTTCTAATAAGAACTAAGCTAAGTAGGCCTTTAGAAATTAAGCTGTGGTTATTGTTTGCTGTGTGTGTAGGTGCCAGAGGCTTTAATTTTTCATGTATCTTTGTTTTTTTCTCTACTGTTGACTTTTGCTTTTCTAAGTGCTCCTCTTCAGAAAAAGCTTGTGCTGTGCAGCTCTTTCAACTTTAATCCACTATTTACACTGCAGCTTGGAAAATTATAAGGAAGTATGGTGGAAAATTATAAGGAAGTATATTGTCTATAATCATCTGGTTAAATCTTAGCCCTTTAGTGCCCTTGTCTCAAGGCTATGGCTTGAGAAACACAAGTGTTTCTTCTATAGGATAGCACACCATTATTTCTCCCCTTATGTGAAATAGTATGTCTGGAGAGGACTGGAGTGGAATCAAAACCCTTACAGCTGGGATAAGATTCTGGCAACTCATCCTTCTCTGGAGACTATGCATCTGTCTTGGAAAAGGCTCTGGGCCTATTCCAAGATCATCATTTTTTCTTCTTTTGCCAAAGACATGAGGGGATGTTTCTCAGATCTTGTTAACCTTTGTTCTTGAAAGTATAAGGTGTGAAGGGAGCTATAATGTGGTCTTGAAGGGTTTTCAATTTTTAAGCTAATCTATCTGTAACCTCCAGGAATTCATTCAAATTACCAGATTAGCAACCCTAAGTGTTTATGGCTCCAGAAACTTTTGTTCCAAGTAAACACATCTCAGCTGTGCCTCTCTGGAGTTACTCGTCTCTCCAGATCTTAAGTTGGTAGTTTGTCCTGGGATCTTAATCCTGTGAGAAGTCCAAAAAATGTGTTGATTTATTCATTTTTTTCTTGTAAAGACTGAAGTAGTGATTCCAACTTTTACATATTGGAGCTGATATCAAAAGCCCCTGATAACTTCAACATTATTTTATATTTTTAAAAAATTCCATATTACAGTTATCTTAAATATATCTAAATTATTGAAATACTAGCTAAGATTTTTGTTTTTATTTATTTTAAACTAGTTGGTGAAATAAGTGACTAACCAATTTTTTTTTTTAGTAGATTGTAAACAAAGCATACACAAATATTTGGTATGGGGTCTTGAAGGCACTTGACCCACTAAAGTAGAAAAAGATGATGGAGGTGGAAAAAATAAAAACAAAAGGCCTTGGAATTAATTAAACATGCATTCTAATTTTGATTCAACCAAGTTCTCATTTTATGGTTTAAGACAAGTAACTTAAATTCTATGTTACTCATTTTGTCTATCAAAGACCTTCTTTCTTAAAATGGTTATCAAGCTTAAATTAAATTCATACAGCTCCTAACAAAGTGCTTGGCATATACTAAGGGCTTGGTACATGACATTGTTATCTTTATTCTATTCTAGAAAATTATCAGTCTAAAATTATCTTCTGATCCACAACCATTTCTCATCCCTGTAATTTTTTTTAACCATTTGTACCATTTTCATTTATCTTCACTGTGTGTTTCTACTTTTAGTCCCCTTCCTGATTGAAATTGATAGTAATTGGGACTAGTATCTCAGCTCAAGTCACTTGGATTCACAACAAAGTTGTAATAAAAAATAGGTTCCGGCTAGACTTGGTAGTTCAGCCTGTAATCCCAGCACTTTGGGAGGTAGAAGTGAGTGGATTGCCTGAGTCTGAGGGTTCGAGACCAGCCCTGGCAACTTGACAAGACCTCTTCTCTACAATAAATTAAAAAAAATTAGCCAGGCATGGTAGTGCACACCTGTAGTTCCAGCTACTTGGAAGGCTGAGGCAGAAGGATCGCCTGAGACCAGCAAGTCAAGGTTGCGGTGGCCAGGAACATGCCACTGCACTCCAGACTAGGCAACAGAGTGAGACTTCAACTCAAAAAAAACCAAAATATAGGTTCCCCATTTTCTCTTTACCTGACCGAGATACACTGACTACCCTTTTGTCCTTGGAACATGACAAGCTATTTCTCTCTTTGATTATTTTGCATTTGCTGTTTTTATTGTCTAGATATAGCCTCCTTATTTTAATACTAAATTTAAATATTAGATTGCTATTAACTTTTAATATTAAATATGCATTGCCTTATCAAACACTTCCAATCATTTAACTAAAATAAGTCCTTTACATTGTCTTCCTTACTTCTTTTCATAGTATTTATTAATCTCTATAAGTATATGGCTTTGTTTTGATGTTTAATTTTTATCACCCTTCATTTTGACTGCAAACATCATGTTTGTGCAGATAATGTCTATCTTATTCAACAACATATTACTACTGTTGTAATTTTTTACACACAGTTGGGAGTTAAGAAATACGTGTAAAATAATGAATTAATTAACGACTGGACAAATGCTTTACTCAGACTTACATCTTTCAGTAAGAAATCTGTAAGAGCTGGAAGCACTTAAGGCACAGTTATCACCTCAGTGTATTTAGGGGGTAAGGTAGAGAATATTCTTCATTATCACAATTATCTAGATTTGAGTTATCATCAGTTCTTCCTTATTTGGTTTCAGTTTCAATTTAGATGTAGGAATGTCTTTAGATAACATCAATTCATCTGGCTTAGGCCTTAGCTGTAATTGGATCTTAGAAATATCTGACAGTGTTATGAAGTGGCAGCCATATGTAGTTTTGCTGCATTGTTTTCATGTTTTCCAGGGATGATTTCATCAAACTGATAAAAATGGTAGCATGATCACATAAAAATATGCTACGTTTTCGATTTCTCTTCTCAAAGAAAAATTACCTAATAAATAAATATTATTTATTTAAGAAATTACTATATACTTAGTCTACTATTTGCTGATGTCTAATAACATTAAAATTTTAATGAACACATTCTTGATAACAAAAGAGAATTGAGTTTAATCATTGATTTCAGGGAAAAAAATAAAACTCAAAGCTACTCTCTAACATTGTTTATGGTTCTAGTTAGTTCAAAAATGAATTGTAAATTATTTAAATTAAAAATTTTTGCTTTGTATACAGATATACTTCCTTCTAAATATGCTTATGTTGTTCAAGGCCTATGAAATTAGAAAAAAAGGTATATGTTTTTTTTTAGATGCCAGCTTGAATAGCAGTTAAATATAGCACTGTTTTAGACAGTAATTAGATAAAAGGCAGTAATCATAACTTTGTAGCCACATAGTTTATTTAGCAAAGACATTTTAAAAGTAGCATTGACTTATTAAACTCATAAAAGCACAGCTGTTTCATATATGAACATCAAACCATATATTTGTATTAACAAGCAGGGTGCTTTTAGAGTTTAATTTAACATATACTTATAGATGAGTACAATGTGCAAGATACTATACTGAACATCTTTGTAAATTTTAAAGTAAACCTGATTCTGAGGTATAATATTTTTTAAAGTACATGATTGCTGGGCTCGGTGGCTCAGCCTGTAATCCCCCGCCTTTGGGAGGCTGAGGTGAGTGGATTGCTTGAGCCCGCGGGTTCGAGACCCGCTTGGGCAGGGGAGACCTCATCTCTACAATAAATCAAAAAATTAGCCGGGCATGGTAGCGCACGCCTGTAATTCTGGCTACTTGGAAGGCTGAGGAGGAAGGATCACCGGAGCCCAGCAGCTCGAGGCTGCGGTGGCCAGGAGTGGCCACTGCACTCCAGTCTGGGCGACAGAGTGAGACTCCAACTCAAAAAAAATAAATAAATAAAGTACAAGATTTGGTGAAAAACATAAATTAAAGGTAATTCATTCAGCAAATAATTGTTCTAAGGGTCTGTTTTCTAATTTTATAAACATTGTCTGCTCAAGTCTAGAATTCTTTCATATGTTTTATTGTATAATTCTGTAATCTTGACAAAGTATTTTATTTCAATTTCAATGAGGACATTTCATTACTTAAGACCTTGATTTGAAGTATCTCCAGTATTTCAATTATGAAAGGGAAAAAAATGTCAACTGATAGAGTTTGTTAATGAAATACTTGAAATAGTCTCTGGAATAAGAACCTTCAATATTCAGCTTTAATTGATGAAGACATTTTCATTTAAGTGTTTATCAAAGTAATGTCAGAAAAGCTCCCTCCTCAGAATCTTCTGGGGTGTCTAATAAGAAAGATTTTCATCTCAAATTTCTTGAAACAGTATCTCTGATTGGATGGCTTAAATGAATAGTCCAGAGGAACTTACTTACTATAGCTAAAGAACCACTTTTTAAAAAATAGAACTCTCCAAATTTCATAAAATTGACTATTCTTATATCTGCTTTTTCATTTTAAAGTTCCCTATAGAAATTCTTTACAGATGCCTCTAAGATATGGATAATGGCAAAATTCTAGCCTTTAAAACTTAAGATTTGCCAACATCTAGGAATAGCTAAGCTGAATAATCAAAATTATAATGATCTCACAGTTCCTAGTAAAGTCTCTAGTTTAACGAGTAAATAATGTGAGAATTCTCAACAAAAAGAAATCTGATGGTTCATAGCCTAATGTCTGTAACACTTAGCACAGAGTCTGAAATCTAGAAGCTACGTAATAAATATTTGTTGCACAAAAAAGTGGCATAAAAATAAACCACAAACAAAATTTAACTATGCCATTGATTGACTCAGCGGGTTTGGACAATTTTCATAAATTCTTTGTCTAATGATGGTGCTGAATTCCAGGAATCCTTCTGTCTGTAGCACTTTCTTATCTTAACTTACCTATTCTTGACATTTGTGTATACTTTATTATGACATGTTTTTGAGACATTGAGACAATACTTATTGCCATGAAATTATAGAAAATTTTAGAATATAGTTTTCTATCTTATAAATTCTTTATATCTAAAATAATTTTGAATGTATAAAACATATCAATTAATATACTATAATATAAAAACAGTGTGACCATATGGTGTGAAGTTTCAAGGTAAGTAATATTGTTTCAGAAATTCTTATGTCTAATGCTAAAGAACAAGCTATATAATTTGAGGGAAAAGTGTTAGGCAAATTCTCAAAATGCTGAAGTTACAGTATGTTTAAAACATTTACTTATTTTAATTGAGTATATTTGAGAACAGTGTTATACTTTTTATTTACAAATCATGAAAGGAAAATTAAGCTACTTTACCCAAATATTTTTTCTAAAACAATCTAACAGTTACTGATCACTTTCCAGGCACCACTGTTTTAAGCAATTTAATGTATCATTTCATTTAATCTTCACAATAATCCAATAAAGTATGTCTTACTATATTAGTTTATGTGCTGCTGAAGTGAGCACGGAGGTATATCTTACTATCATTACACAATTTACACATAAGGAAACTGAAATCAACTAATTTCACATGACTCAGTGGCAGAGCTGAGATTTGAACCCAACTCTCTGACTCCAGAGTCTACACTCTTACTGACTATTTTTTTGACGAGTAATTCATCTCCATTTATTTTAATTATTGAAATGTTTTCTAACCATGAACATTATAGTTGGGAGGTCTTAAAAAGCAAAGGTCAGGCAAGAATAAAAATTCACTAGGAAAAAAGTCAATTCCAGATATGATTATTATACTAAAGTCAACATATAATAATAGAACAGCCTAGAGTATATTTTTTTGCCAATAATGTGATTATACCTTAAAAATAGAATTTCAAAAACCTTCTTAGATATAGATTTTAAAAGCATACATTCTTTTAATAAGTTGATATTATAGATTACAAATAAATATTATATTGCTATATTGTAGAAATGTGAGGAAGTATTTTTCACTTGATAAAGTTATGGGGGAATTTATCTTAGCCTCAAACTTAGTCAAACTGTAACCAACAGAATAAAATTGCATTGTTTTTGCAAAGAAGAATCAGTTTGGTTCTATTTTGGTAATGGGTGTGTCACATTTCTGGCAGTTTCTGTATTTTTTATTTGATTGCTTTACATAAATATACACTTGGATTTTTTAAAATTAATCTTGTTCTCTAAAAATTATTGCAGACTCAGGTTATAACTCTGATTTGCTCATTTCCTCCATATCTCCTGAGGTAAAGGATATGAAATGAATATATAAAAAACTCAAGCAACCCAATAACAAAAAAGAAGAAGAAAATAACCAAATTAACAGTGGGCAAAGGATCTGAACAGATATTTCTCTAAGGAAGACCCACAAATGACCTACAGGTATATTTTTAAAAGGCTTATGATCACTAATCATCAGGGAAGAAAAGACGCAAGTGTGGGTGGGGATATGCATAAAAGAGAAGCCTTGTACCCTGTGGGTAGGGATGTAAATTGGTACAGAAATTATGGAAAACAGTAAAAAGTTTTTTCAAAAAATTAAAATTAGAGTTACTATATCATCTAACTCATTTAGCAATCCCACTTCTGGGTGTATATTAAAAGGAAATGGTGTCAGTATTTCAAAGTAATATCTGCACTCATGTTCATTACAACATTATTTCCAATAGTCAAGATATGGAATTAACCTAGTATCCATTGATGAATAAATTGATATGAAAAAACATGAAGTACACACACACACACACACACACACACACACACACACACACACACACACACGCAGAGAGAGAGAGGGGGAGAGAGACATTATACAGCCTTTCAAAAAAAGGAAATTCTGACCATTGCTCTGTTAAACTCTAGTTGGGCCATGTGGCTTTTTGAGCTGTCTGCCATGTTTCCTACCTTTGTACTCCTTTCCTACCTCTAGGAGATGAATCTCCTCTTCCTTCCATCTCTAATCTACTTTCTTAATAAGCTATATTTTCCAATAAATAATAAAAAAGAAAATTCTGTCATATGTGACAACACAAATAAACTTGGAGAACATTATACAAAGTGAAATAAGCCAGGAACATAATGATAAATACTGCATGATCTTGTTTATGCTTCATGTCTAAAAAAAAAAAAAAACAAAACAACAACTTATAGAAGGAGAAGGTAAGAAGGTAGAATGGTGGTTTTCAGGAGTCAGGAATAGAAGAAATGTGGAGATATTGGTCAATGGCACAAAGGTTGGGTTATGCTATATAGGATGAATAAATTCTGAATATCGAATGAGCAGATTGATGACTAGAGTTAATAATATAGTATTTTATACTTGAAATTTGTTGAAAGTAGATCTTAAATGTTTGCACCAGGAAAAAAAGAAACTATGTAAGGCAATGGATATATTAATTAATTTGCTTGTAGTAATTATTTTACAGTGTATAAGTATATCAAAATTTCATGTAGTACACATTGAATGCATATAATTTTTATTTGCCAATTATACTTCAGTAAGCTAGACACGCTTTCTAAAAAAGCTTTTTGATTTTTCTATGAACTTAAAACAGCTTTAAATAATATAGTAAAGTTTTAAAAGAGAAAATAATTTGAAGCTAGTAGCCATATAAAGGATACAGGTAGTAGGAACTAAAGGATAAAGGTAGTAGGAATATGTGTAATGTATAAGTTCTTGATGATAGCAATATTTACAAGTATTAAACTATTTTTACATATATTAACTCATCCAATATAAAGAACATATTATTGTGATTGGACATGTGTATTAACCCTATTTTTAAAATGAAGAAATGAAGCATAAAAAAAGTATTTAACTTACCCAAGATCACAGGGCAACTAAGTGATAGTGATAGAACCACAGCAAAGTTTCTTGTATACCAATTTGGTAAAATTTCCTATGGCTATTAAAAGCTATTTCCAATGCCAGTCAATAATAAATATAAAAATTTAACTGAGCATAGGAATATCAGTGTTTTTAATTAGTAATATGTATAATGTCTTACATATAGTTGCTTGTTAAATTTCTTTATATACCATGCCCTTTTCTGAAAATGAATAAATAGGTAGATAACTACATTGATAACAAGATGAGATAAACTCGTAGACAGGTAGGCAAACAGGAAGACAGGAAAGCAGACAGACCAACACATAGATAGGATGATAGGTGGACAGACACATGTAAATCTATGTTTTAACATGTACTTTGCTTTCTCATTGAATATCAAATAGCTATGTCTTAAGCTAAAATTTTTCTAGTTCACTAAAGAGATGATGGAGGGGATCAATTTGTAAAAAGCACTCATAGCCCATAGAACTGGTCACAAAGGAATATTTTTCAGGTTTGTCAATTATATTTTGGTAAACAAATGAAATCATTATAGCCATACATACTGAGTCAAGGAAGAAGGCAAAATTTTTCTTCAGAATCATTAATAATTTGGAAAAATGTCACTAATTTGGGGGAATGAAACACAGAAATATAAAACTTTTAAAGTAATCCCATGATATATGTGTCATGATTAAGATTATTCTACTACCAAATTTTGTAAGTAAAAATATTTTTAAAATCACTGAAATGCCATTATATTTTATTCTAGAATATTTAGGTTTTAAAATGCAAGTTTTGAGAAGGTAAAAACACTATCATAGGACTAAAACATTCTTAAGATGAATACATAAACAATTATTTTAAAACAGCTTGATCACACATTTACTAGATATTATTTGTGTATTTTAAATCCATATTAATTACCAAGGTCTTTCATTCAAAAACTTAGAGCAAAACAAAATTAATCTTATGTCGATCTGGGGTTAAAGTTTTTCTTTTTTTTTCAATAAAAAATATAAATTACATTTGAGCATTTATAACATAAACAATGCAAAAATAATCTAATGAGAAGTCCTGAAAATGACAGAATGATATTCAGTCTTTTATAACAATGTTTTATTCCAAATTCCTACTTTTTTCCAAAGGGAAATTAGTGATTATCAACAACAATAAAGAAGCCTATGGAAGATGCTATTCTTCATCACATATAGCTGAAAATAGCAACTTTTTTTCTTTTAAAAACATTTTATTTTTACATTGTATCAGTGAAATGCTATGTGGTATTGGTTACTTTCAAATATATTTCTTAAGTGCTCTGATAATAAAGAATAAGCCAAATCATACCTCTAAACTTAATATTAAATATTATTTTTGTAGAATTACAATATTACTCCTAACCATACCTGTGACCCTGTGCCTAGTACAGTGCCATTACTTCTGTAAGAGGCTTTTCTTTTGATCTAGGTTTCATTATTTTACACACTCACTAATATACATAAGCATACCCCAGCTTATAATTTTTTTAACAAATGAGTAAAAAAATAATGAATGTATAAGAGCAACATGAAGACAGGAAGCAAAACCAATACATATGAATTGAAAGCTGCTCTGCAAAAACTTCTAAAGCATTTCAATATAGTTGTGAAAAGATACTCATGAAAAGCTCAACACAAGCATTTACAATATTTCTATGAATCTAATTAAGTCCCTACTTTTTCCCTTCACATCCTGAACAGTTTGGTCCTAGTTAGTAGGTATAGCATGGGAAGATAGGAGTCTGCACCAAAGGTGGGTGCTTTAGAGACATAATGGGATTTTAGAGCCAAGGTGAGGAAAATTTTACTACATAGGGGCAGTCTTGCATAGAATGTCAGAGCTTGACGGTGGTGAGAAGATTAGATTGACCACGCTCATAAAAGAACAGTCTGTCAAGTTGAGAAGAGATTGTACACAGAGGATTTTTCTGCATTTTTTGTTTCTTTTGCATAAATATGCACTTGCATTTTTCTAATGTAATCTTGTTCTCTAAAAACTGTAGTAGACTTGGGTTACAATCTGGGCATGGGGAATCAGAGCCCCAAAACAGTGAGAAGTACATCTATGTGGATTGCAGAGAATAAGAATGGACTGAAGACAAAAGACTTTTCATATGTCTTATTGTCACAAGTAGACAATAGTTTCTTGAGTGAAAAGACTGACACACTGCTTAATGTAGCACATACTAAGTACATAATATCAATAGTGTGAGACTTAATTTTCATCATCAGAAAAAAGAATTAAAAATATAAAAGGGGGAGCATACCTACAATGCACCAAGTACCATTAAGTTGAGATTAGTAATATTTGTGTAAACTAATTGATTTCAACAATAAAAGTTGATTTTAAAACTTGAGATATAAATGTATGTGCATGTATATGAATAGATAATACTCCCATAGTAGTGAGCATACTGACCACTCATATCTAGGCTTGACTTTTAAATACTATTCTCCATTAAAGGGACTGGGGTTCCTTGTGGGAAAGGACTCATTCCAGAGATAAGAAATAAAAATGCAAGATGCATCTAAAATATCTTGTACTAAGAGGCAAGGGAGAGCTCAAGAAATATTGGGTTATATTAAAAAGCCAAAAATATAGGCTTGAGTTGTTCCTCACTGGCCAAATTAAATAAATAAGTAATGGAAATAAAAATGATAATCCATTGGATAAAATTGAAAACCATGAGTTGTTAGAGATATAACTAAATATATAAATTGAAATTTTGATAAGGAATAATATATTTATGTAGTTGAAAACGATTTCCTTATTAAAAACTTATTAATTACAAAGCTGAAAAA
Source organism: Carlito syrichta (assembly GCF_000164805.1). Taxonomy (NCBI): domain Eukaryota; kingdom Metazoa; phylum Chordata; class Mammalia; order Primates; family Tarsiidae; genus Carlito; species Carlito syrichta. The sequence goes on along the minus strand of NW_007232802.1, from coordinate 345,529 downwards.
AAATTTTTTAAATGGAGAAGACTGGCAGACAGCTCCTTAATCAACTGATCAACTGCCATCAATAATGGGAAAAATCAAAATTATGCACCACCTGATAGGATGAAATAAGAATATACCTTCACTCTGATAGCATATCAAAAGCTCGTAACCTGAAACCAAATACTAATCATGAGAAAACTAAACAATTTTAAATTGGGGTATTCTACAAGATATCTAGTTTTTCATCTTCCTAAACATTAAGGTCATGAAAGTCAAGGAAACACTAAATAATTGTTCTAAAATGAAGGAGACCAAAAGAAATTAAGACCAAAAAATGTGTAATAATGGACTATGACCTTTTGATATAAAGAAAACTACAAGGTACTTTGAAAAAATTTAATAGAATATGAAAATAAGAAATAATTAATTTCTAATTTTTAACTTTGATGTTTATATTACAGTAATATAGAAAACTCTTTCCCTTTTTTTGTAGGAGACAAACATTAAAGCATCTGGGATGTTGGGGAATAATGTTGACAATTTATATTAACATCTCTCAGTGAAAAAATTTATACTGTAATTCTAACTTTTGAGATTGTTTTAAGATAATACAAAATATAATGATATCATCAAAATATGTGATTTATAACTTCTAATTTAAGTTCATGTACATAGAAATCTGTAAAGAATATTGCCACCACCTTTTTAACAAGATAAAACTAGATAAACTGCAAATTAGTTACTTTTCTTGAACCTATGAGAATATTGAGGTCATGGGGCAAATAATTTATAGAAAATCTGGTGAAAGAAACTTGCAAGAAACAAGACTTGAGTATTTGTTTACAGTAACTGATACTGCTACATATTTTATATGCCACAAATAAAATCAACCTAAAAATTAATAAATAAAGACTGATTGTAGAAGAGGTTGAGAGTATGAAGTCTTTGAAGTTTGTAAATTTAAGGGGTTTAACACCTTTTTTTCAGAGCTTGCTTCCAAAATCCCATCAGGTGTTCACAGAACAGTGTGTCAAGGTTACGAAAAAGTATTTCCTTTTGGCCAAGGGTTGGAGGAGAGAAAGAACAGTCACTGACAAAATTCTGTGCAACTCATGTTTCCTATATTTCCTATGAGATAAATTATTTGATCTATATTGGGAAATCAGCAAAAACTCACCTTAACTCAGTTGTAAAGAAAGGGAAGAGAAGAAGTAGCTGCACTCCTGGTAAAGGAGCTGGACTACATTCTAGGCCCAGCATTACAGATGGAGAGTAGAAATCAGCACTTGTACAATAAATATCCTGAAGATCCACTAATAGAATGCAGGCCTCAGATGGAGGCTTAATCTTAACATCAGATAATGCCTTATTCTTGCCCTCTTACACTATTAAGCAATAAGAGTTCAGTAAAAATGAGAGTAGAATACAACTTGGATGATTTTTTTTTTTTGAGTTGGAGTCTCACTCTGTGGCCCAGACTGGAGTGCAGTGGCCACTCCCGGCCACTGCAGCCTCAACCTGCTGCACTCCAGCGATCCTTCTGCCTCAGTCTTTCAAGTAGCTGGAACTACAGGCATGCGCTACCACACCCAGCTAATTTTTTTTTATTTATTGTAGAGATGAGGTCTCACCAAGTTGCCCGGTGGGTCTAAGAAGTCTCTCTGGAGTACAGAAAAAATGAGGAACCAATACCCAGACTCTGAGAAAATTACTTCTGGTAAACTATTCCACCTTTTAAAAACAATATAGAGATGAAGAAATTTAAAGTCTATGATGCACTACACATAACCTTTACAATATCAGCCTACTCATGACTATAACAACACAAACTTCAACAACAAAGGTCCAGTTCCGGTAAGATGGTGACGGCATAGGTGGAACTGTGAGATTCTCTGAAAGTGAGTTCCCAGAAAGACTCTTACTTTCCTTCCCCCACCGCCCTGTCCACTGCCAGTCACACCGGTCCGAGGCCCAGAGACCCTCGGTTCCACACAAGGCCGGCTATTGTGGCCCCCTGGCTGCTGTTGCTCCACCATAGGCGGCCCCAGGCCCTGGCTGCATGGAGATCCCAGCTCCCTCTCTGGCTATAACATCTCACCCTGTGGAGGCCCTTGGATACCACCTTGTGGAGCTCTGGGTTCCCTTGCTGGCAATACTGATACGCCTGGCACCCAGTCACTGCCAGCTCCCTCCCTGACTGGGATACCAGCCCAGTGGCCCAGTGCTCACTCCTCAGAGTTCTGGCTCCCTGCCGAGCCCTATTTCAAGCCGCTGTCACCCAGGGAGGCTCTAGGCACTGCCCCTCAGAGATAACAGCTCCACTCCTGGCTGAAGTGCCCTGTGCAGGGCCCAAAACCACTGTCACTGCTCACCACTGCCCTTTGGAGCTCTGGTCCCTACTCTCGCTCTGGCTGAGGCACCCAGAGTGGGACCCCATGGTTGTGAAAGGGAACAGTATATCTTAAGGAGGTGATGACCAGCTGCTCTCAGCTCCAGAAAAGGGAATTCCCAGCTCCCTCCTCCACCCCAGGTCACTGGTGGCACACCAGATCCAGCACCCAGCTGAGCCACTGAGCCCTGGTATCTGACACACCACCACAGCCCATCATAGTGGATTGCCCATGGACCCAGATAAGCGGAGAGAAAGGCCGGGTGGAGACAAAGGATCCACAAAAGAGGAGCTGCCCACCTTGGCCATTTTCCAGGCAGAGATTTGCATTGCCCCACCCACCTACTAACAGCTTCCACCTTGATTTCTAAGGTAAAGTCACTAAACAGGAGATGAAAACCCCTCCCCTATGCTGAATCAGATACAGGCAACTCAGCCATCACAGACCTCTCAGGTAGCAAGCCTGCAATGAAAGCAAAGAGGAGAGGCTAGAGAACAGAGCTGAAGAGACTTTAGACACTCAGGAAAGATTCCAGAGCTAGTCTGATTTCTTATTTTGACTTTTGATTTTATTGTTCTAACTGTTTTGCTCACTTTTCTTTGCTTTTTGATTTAGACTACCTGTATGTGTTGGAGAAAAAATGCATCAAAAGGCATGATTTTATTGGGCTGTCTTTGTGTGATTACCAGAATGCTTTAGGAAATTTTGTTCGCGTGTCTGTTTTTCACTCTTTTCTGGCCTTGTGCCTTTTTTCACCCATTAGTTGATATGTATGTCTGTTTCCCCTCTCACACTTCTCTCTTTATAACTTCCTCTTGACCCCCTCTTCTTCCATTGTTTTCCTTTTTCATACCTCCTTTTGTTCCAGGGAGCAAACCTACACCCCGCTCCATGGAGAGATTGTAACCCAGTGGGAAATAGGTTCCAGTGTGCCCATACACCTGTTGGTGGATACTGGGATCAGCAGATGGATTCTGAATCACAGCTTCTCCCTCAATTAAACCTCAAAAGTGCAAAAAGTACAGCCCCCAGCCCACACTCCAGTCTCAAAAGTGAACAAAGCCAGAGGACCCTCATAAGGAAGAACAAGAGATTGAACAAAAGAAGTCAAAGCAACCCCATCTCCACTGTAAAACAGAATTAAAGAAGAGGAGACAAAGGGGGAGAGAGAGAAAAATCTACACAAATGAACAAAAACAAAAAGAAGAATATGAGTCTCTCCCAGATGCCTAGGAAGGCAGACACTGAGAAAACTGACTTTGGAATGCAAACAATGAAGAGCCCATAGAATGGCTGGTCTCAATCTACAAACCGATATCAAGACATTAATGGAGAGATTAAAAAGAATTGAGGAGAGACAAGAAGAAACTAGGAAGGAGTTGATAACTGAGATAACAGTAATAAAGAATACTGTGAATGAAATAAATAACAAACTGATAAGCATGGAAAACAGAATTAGCCAAGCAGAAGAAAGAATCTCAGAGCTTTAGGACTAAAATATAGAACTAATCCAAACTGTCAAAAACATAGAAAAAAAGTTTAAAAAGAAAGAACAATATCTTCAAGTGATGAGCAATTTTAAGAGACCAAATTTAAGAGTAATTGGACTTCCTGAAACAGAAAGAGAAACAGATGCCACCTTGGAACAAACATTCCATGAGATTATTGAAGAAAACTTCCCTCATCTCATTAGTGATGCGAAAATTCGAACACAAGAGATTCAGAGAACCCCTACAAGACACAAATGAGAAGATTAACTTCCAGACATAATAATTCACCTAAACAAAGTATGTATAAAGGAAAAAATCCTAAAGGCAGCAAGAGAAGAAGACCAGATCACCTACCATGAAAGACCAATTAGAATAGTAGCAGATTTATCTACAGAAACCCTTCAGGCTAGGAGAGCTTGGAGTCCTGTCTTCAAAGTTCTAAAAGATAAATGATTTCAACCAAGAATAACCTACCCAGCCAAGCTAAGCTTCATCAGTGAAAGAGAATTAAAATCTTTCCCAGATATCCAATCCCTAAGAACTTATGCTGCCACCAGACCACCTCTACAAAAAACACTTAAGAAAGTACTAAACACAGAAGAAAAGGAAAAGAAGACAACAACATTCCTCACAAGAGAACAGGAAAAAGAGTAAAACACACACAAACCAACTCCAAAACCAAACAAAAGACAACAGAGGAACAACAACAACAACTCTATAAGAACTCTATGATAGGGACGAACCCTCACATTTCAATAATTAGCCTGAATGTGAATGGGCTAAATGCACCACTGAAAAGACATAGGATGGCAAAATAGATAAAATATCACCAGGCAACAATATATTGCCTTCAAGAGACCCCATCTCACTAGAAAGGACATGCACAGACTCAAAATAAGAGGATGGGAAGCAAATTTTCAGGCAAACGAAACACAAAAGAAAGGAGGAGTCATGATCCTAATTCAGACAGAATATCATTTAAGCTATCGAAAATTTAAAAAGATACAGAAGGCCACTACATAATAATAAGAGGTTCAGTCCATCAACAAGAAATATCTAACCTAAACATATATGTGCTCAACATAGGAGCACCAGCTTTCTTTCTTTCTTTTTTTTTTTTTTGAGTTGGAGTTTCACTCTGTCGCCCAGACTGGAGTGCATGGCATGCTTCCAGCCACCACAGCCTTGACCTGCTGGGCTCCAGTGATCCTTCTGCCTCAGTCTTTCAAGTAGCTGGAACTACAGGTGTGCGCTACCACACCCAGCCAATTTTTGATTTATTGTAGAGATGAGGTCTCACCAAGTTGCCCAGGCAGGTCTCAACCCTGCAGGTTCAGGCAATTCACTCACCTTGGCCTTCCAAAGCATGGGATTACAGGCTGAGCCACTGAGTCCAGTGGAGTGCCAACTTTCATAAAGAAGCTTCTAGGAAAACTCAAGAAAGATAATAACTCTAACACTATCATAGCTGGGGACTTTAATACCCCACTCACAACCCTAGACAGATCATCAGGACAAAAAGTCAGCAACGAGATCCGGAATCTCAAAGTGACATGACCAAATGGACTTAATTGATACCTACAGAACACTCCACCCAATGACCACAGAATATACATTCTACTCATCACCACATGGTACATACTCTAAGATCGACCACATACATGGCCTTAAATCAAGCATAAACAAATTTCAAAAGATCAAAATTTTGTCATGCACCTACTTGGACCACAGTGGAATAAAAATAAATACCAACACCAACAAGGTTCCCCCCAAAACCCACAGAGACATAGACACTAAATAGCATGATGCTAAACAACTCCCAGGTCAATGAAGAAATCTAAACAGAGATTAAAAGATACATGAAAAAAATGAAAATGAAGAAACATCTTACCAAAATCTCTGGGACATCATGAAAAACTGTAGTAAGAGGGGAATTCATATCTCTACAAATGCACATGAAGAAAATGGAAGGATCACAAATTAACAGCCTAACAAGTCCACTTAGGAAGCTGGAAAAGCAAGACCACTAAAACCCTAACCTCAGCAGAAGAATCCAGATCATCAAAATAAAAGCCCAAATCCGGGACACAGAAGACAAAAAAAAATACAAAAAAAATCAGTGAAACAAAAGGCTGGTTCTTTGAAAGGATAAACAAGATCAATGGTCCCCTAGCTAGACTGACCAAGAAAAAAAGAGAAAAAGCCCAGATAAATACAATCAGAAACACAAAAGATGAAGTCATATCTGACCCTGAAGAAATACAAAAGATCATTAGAGATAATTATGTACACTTGTATGGAAACAAACTTGAAAACCTTAAAGAAATGGAAGACTTTCTGACATCACACAACCTGCCTGGGTTGAAACAAGAAGAAATCGAGACCCTAAATAGACCAATAACAATCAAGGAAATTGACTATATAATAAGAAAACTACCTACAAAAAAAAAGCCCTGGACCAGATGGTTTTCCAGCAGAATTCTATAAGACATTTAAGTAGGAGCTGATACCAGTCCTACTGAAAGTATTCCAGACAATTGAGAAAGATGGAACCCTCCCCAAATCATTTTATGAAGCTAACATCACATTGATACCTAAGCCAGGTAATGACCCAAGAAAGAAAGAAAACTACAGGCCAACATCCTTGATGAACATAGATGCTAAAATTGCCAACAAGATCCTAGCAAACCGGATTCAACAACACATCTCAAAAATCATCCATCATGACCAAGTAGGCTGCATCCCTGGGACACAAGGCTAGTTCAATATTTGTAAGACCATAAATGTAATAAAAAACATCAACAGACATCAGGACAAAAACCACATGATCATATCATTAGATGCAGAAAAAACTTTTGATAAAATCTAGCACCTCTTCTTGATAAAAGCCCTCGAACATCTAGGCATACATGGAACATACCTCAAAATAGTAAAAGTCATCTACGAGAAACCCATGGCTAGCATACTCCTAAACAGACAAAAATTGGAACCATTTCCCCTGAAAACTGGAACAAAACAAGGATGTCCACTCTCCCTCCTCCTGTTCAATACAGTATTGGAAGTCCAGGCTAGAGCAATCAGAAAAGAGAAGGCGATCAGGGGTATCCAAATAAGAAAACAGGAAGTCAGGTTATCTCTCTTTGCAGATGACATGACTGTGTACCTTGAAAATCCAAGAGAATCTGCCAAAAGCCTTCTTGCACTGATAAAGGACTTTGGCAAAGTCTCAGGGTATAAAATAATTGTGCAAAAGACAATCAAATTTCTTTACACCAATAATAAACAAACAGAAACCCAAATTAAAAGCACAATCCCATTCACAATAGCCACAAAAAAATGAAATACCTTGGCATCTTCCTAACCAGAGATGTGAAAGACTTTTACAATGAAAACTACAAAACACTGCTCAACGAAATCAAAGATGATACAAACAAATGGAAAAATGTCCCATGCTCACGGATTGGAAGAATCAACATTGTGAAGATGTCCATCTTACCGAAGGCAATCTACAGATTTAATGCAATACCCATCAAATTACCAGCAACATTCTTCTCAGAGCTAGAAAAAGCAATACAGGAATTCATATGAAAACCCAAACGACCAAGAATAGCCAGAACAATCCTCAGGAAAAAAAAAAAAAAGCAGGAGGTATCACATTACCAGGCTTCAAACTTTACTATAAAGCTACAATAATCATAACAACTTGATATTGGTACAGGAACAGGCATATAGACCAATGGAATAGAATTGAGATTCCAGAAGCAAAACTTCAATTTCTCAACGAACTCATCTTCAACAAAGCCTACACCACCTACCACTCGGGAGAGGAGAACCTATTCAGTAAATGGTGCTGGGAAAACTGGCTGATCACATGCAGAAGAGTCAAACAAGATCCCTATCTATCCCTATACACAAAAATTAACTCCAAATGGATCAGAGACCTAAATGCAAAACCTCAAATCATAAGAACCTTAGAAAATGCAGGGCACACCCTTATGGAAATTGGAACTGTCATCCAATTCCTGAACAAACCTGAAACGCACGGGCCTTAAGAGATAAGATAGACAAATGGGACTTCATTAAACTGACAAGCTTCTGCAAAGCTAAAGAAACCATCAAGAGAGCAGGGAGAGAGCCCACAGACTGGGAAAAAGTATTTGCCAACTCCATGTCTGACAAAGGCCTAACATCTTGGAACTGTAAGGAACTCAAACGTGCTGAAAAGAAAAAAACAAACAACCCCATTATAAAGTGGGCAAAAGATATGAACAGACACTTCTCAAAGAAGACATCCAAGTGTCACTAATCATCAAGGAGATGCAAATTAAAACTACACTGAGATACCACCTAAGTCCACTCAGAATGGCAATTATCAATAACAAAAAATAACAGACACTGGAGAGGATGTGGTGAAAAGGGAACACTGCTACACGTTGGTGGGAGTGTAAACTAGTGCAACCTCTGTGGAAAGCAGTGTGGTGATTCCTAAAAGCTCTAAATATCAACCTCCCATATGACCCTGCAATCCCCCTACTGGGAACTTACCCTGAAGGACTCAAATCACTCTATAAAAGATACCTGCACACATATGTTCATCACAGCATTGTTCACAATAGCAAGAACCTGGAAGCTACCATGCTGTCCATCAAAAGAGGACTGGATTTTAAAAATGTGGTATATATACATGATGGAATACTGCACAGCCATAAAAAAAGAACAAAATCTTGAATTTCTCAGCAACCTGGATGGAACTAGAGTCTGTAATACTGAGTGATCTCTCACAGAAACAAAGATCTGAGTATCACATGTTCTCACTCATATAGTGAAACTTGAACATCTATCATAATACTATAAGAAAAGGATTGACAATGGTGGGAAACTATGGGGCATAGGGAGGGGAAGGGAGTTGAGATTAACAGTAATCAATATCTGTCTGGGGATGGGGAGACACCCTTTATCAACAAGGGTGCCTGAATGATGCATATTTGTATACCTAACCCTTATAACTGTACCCCGCAATTTTAAAATAAAAAAATTGTTTAAAAACAAAAAGATCTCAGCTGAAGAAAATGTGTACTTATCATTAAATATATATATACAAAATTTAATTCAGTATTTATTCCCCTTTCTAACATGTCTGACTTTCACAAAGCTTATGAGAAATATTAAAAAGAAAGAAGAACCCACTTTCAAGTGGCATAGAGATTATTACAAGACTCAGACATGACAAATATGTTGACACTTTTTCACAGAAGATATTTAAAATAATAATGATGAATATGCTTGTCTATAGTGATAAAAATAGATGACATGAAAGAACAGAATGAGTTCAACATGCTCATTAATAACCTGAATATAAATGAGAAAAGCATCAGTGAACTTGATGATAAATTAACTAAAAGTCCTTAAATTAAAGCACAAATAGAAAGAAAGAGTATGTGTGTGTCAGAGGTGAACGGTGGGTCATTACAGTGCATTAGAAAAACGTAGTGTTAACAAAAGACCATGTGCTCTGCAGAAGAAAAAGGGAGAACTGTTTTATGGAGGAAAAAAATCAGATTAAAAAGATACAGCCTTTAGCACAAGTGAAAGCATGCTTTCTGAAGAACAAAATAAGGGTCTGACTTAAATATAAAAAAGTTCTTAGGTCCATTTATGCAAATGAAGGATTCAAGCTTGTTCAGTTCTGATTGATCAAAATAGCCTTGATTGAGTGGTTTCCAAGCCCTAAACCAGAAGTCTTTGTCACATGTTTCTTTCAAAGGGGAATGTTGAGGAGGGTGATAGGTAGCCTTTATTGCAGCAGTTTATCTTGGCATAAACAACAGATACTGGTTTATCTTGATTGTAGAAAGAGAGGACCTGTGACACTTTTACAACATTTTTCTGAGAGCACAGAGTACTTGACCACTCTTACTCAGCTATGATTACCTAGCTCTGTTTTAACTTTGAGCAACTCAGCCACAAACAGCTGATTTTCTTGGCCAGAGTCAAAAAAACAGTGGAAAAATACCAAATATTCAAAAATAGGTGCGTAATTGGAATCACAGATGGAGAAAAGAGAAATAACAGAGGAGAAAAAAGAAATTTCAAGAAATAATTATCAAGATTTTTCCAAATTAATGCCAGATTCCAAAATTAAAGAGACAATGCTCAGAAAATATGAAGCAGAAAAGCAAATATAAGATATAGAAATATACATAGTTTTTAACTGCTCAAGCCAGACAAAAGAAAAGAAATTCAGGTAGCTATAGAGAAAAAAGAAAGGTATCTGTAGAGGAACACCAATAAAACTTACAATCACTTGTCATCAGAAATATACATGTGAGAAAACAATAAATTATATCCTGAAAGTAAAACAAACAAAAAAAGGAAACCTATCAACTCAAAATTTTAGATACAGTGAAAATATCTTTTAACTATGATGGAGAAATAAAGACATTTTTAGAAAAATAATAACAAAGAGAAGTAATTTCTAGCAATTCTAGTCTACTAGAAATGTCAAGGAAAATCAGGGAGCTCAAATATGATAAAGATCAGAGATTTGGAGTTACACAAATTAATAAAGAGCACAGTAAATAGATTAAATGAAGGTGAAATTATACTTCTTAATTTTAGTTGCTCTAAAATATAACTGACACAAAAATAAAAAACTTTTGTGTTACTAGCATATAAAAATTAAAATATATGACCAAAACATTACAAAAATAAGATGGAAGAATTGTTTATATGCTGTTTTAATTTCTTATACTCCATTTGTGTGGTATACTACTATTTGAAGATGATGTAGAAACCAAGATAAACCTTTCCCTTCATCCTCTGAAAGTTAATAATAAATAAACTGACAAAGGGCAGATTAATAAAACAAAAGACATGCAAACTTATTAGCATGCTTGGAGAAGAACTACAGAGTGATTGCCTCAGATATCCCAATGGGGTCCAGATATTTATAATAGACATTTTTCGGGGGTGGGGGAGAAATGGGGAATGTAAGCACTTCTATTGAAGGACAATAAATGATTATTAGAATTAATGAATGGAATGAATAGCAAAGATTAATATGTTGACGGTTTTCTTGGAAAATTGAATGAGTCTGAAAAACAGATATTATTTTGTTAAAAGATTATCAGGTTCTTCCATCTTCTTTTCTGCAATAGGTATTAAATAACAGGGAGAAGAAGGTTAACGAGATAACAGAGAGGAGAAAGGATCCACTTGGTGGATCCCTCTGGTCTTTATATAGATAGAAGAACAGTTCCTTCCAGATTCTATTGATCTTTAAGGGTTTTTAATTTAAAACTCATTATACCAAGTAGTCATATTTTGAAATACAGTATTTATATTTACTTCAATGGACACAGGTTATTTGAAAATGCATACTGAAAACTTCTGATTTTAACTCAGAAATGTAAAAAGCTTAAAATTTATCATTCTGATTTTGGATAAACTAAACATCAATGACTTTTCTTGGAATCACTGGAGAACTGAGGATGCAGAGTATAAAAATAAATAAATGTCAAGAAATTACTTTTATTCTGTTGTCAAAAGTAAGAAGTTTCTCTATTCTTTTATTTTAATATTCTTTTAAAAATTATAATTTTAAATTATTTATTTGTTTCTTTAAGATGTATATAAAAAGAACATTTAGATAGCTTTGCATGCCAGGAATTTGGCATCATTAGAGTCAACTCTTTAAGATATAAACATGAAGGAGGATGTCCCCTTCATTCCCTGTCTCCATGTGAGTTTAATCTAGGTGCCTAATCCAGTTTGTGATTCACAAGAAGTTTTATTTTTATTATTATTGTTTTTTTGGATAAAGACAATTAACATGCATGTAATGGATTGAATCTTCTTGATTATCTGTTTTGCGGTCTCTTTAGTAGATTGCTTGTGATATGTATCATGTGCATTCAAAAATAAAACTATTTTATTCTTTTCTACATTTATGGAGAGGATTTATGAGTTGGCAATAAATTTTTTTAAAAAATATTTTTCCAAGAAGGGACTCATTACCCCCAAATTTAGAAAGACAGACTCATCTAGAGAGACATAGCCAATATCTGTTTATTTAGAGTCAAAGCTGCTGGGGCCAAAAACTGTTAACAACAACTTATATGGTAATTGTGGTGAGTTACTAGAAGCTGAGTGTGGGTTAGCAAAAGAGTGAGAAACTTCTGGAGGATGAAATTTTATGAGGATTCTATATTTTGGGGCTATATTAATAGGAACGTCAATAAATTCTCATAATAAAAAAACTGAAAAAGAAAACCTCATGTCTCTGAAGTGGAGAGAAGAATAATAATAACAAATGTAAAATACAATCAGATACTTTTCTGTAACAAAGGCCTGCTCTCTTGGGCAGAAGACTTGGGGCCTTATCTCTCTCTGTTGGAAAAATAAATTTTCTTTCACTAGAGTTTTCTCTAGCTTTAATATATTTACTAAGAGGGAAAATGTAGTTAACAGAGGTAAAAAACTAAAGGAAATAAAATTGGAGTAGAAAGTGAGTAGATGATAGGAAATGGTAGAGAACTGTACCACTGGAGGAATACTGTAAAGATCATAAGTTTGAGACAGTCTGTCAAAAATCTGAAATATAGTCAAATTGCAGAATAATCCTTCTCTCCTGTAATTCATCATCTAATCAAAATGACCCCAGTATAACAAGTGTGACCAAGTTGATAAAGTTGCAAGAAACAAGCTTTATTTGAAGATGAGTACTCAGGGAGATAAATAACAACAGTGGAGACAAACACAAATTACTAAAGAATTGTCTAAAGCAAATATGTATTAAACACAGTTAAACTTTCAGCCAGATAAACAGAAATCCTTACAAGAAATTCCAAAGTACCTCTTTTCCTATTACCTGGTAGGTTACATCCAGCTTTCGATAAAAAATTTACAAGTCACAGAAAAGTAAAATTAAAATAATAATAATAATAATCTCAAGAGATGAAACAAGCATGAGAACTTGGCTTGTATCTGACATAGATGCTGAAATTGACAGAAAACTTTAAAATAATTATATATGTTAAGGACTGTAAAAAAAGTAGGCAGCATGGAAGAACACATTGATAAGGTAAGCAGAATGAGAGAAACTCTGAGAAAGAATCAAAATAAAATGTTAAAAATTTTTTAAATGCAAAAAAAAAAACTCAAGAATACTGTTGATGGGCTCATCAATAGTGTCAATATAGTCAAAGAGAAAATCAGTAAACTTGATGACAGGACAATAGAAACTTACCAGACTGAAATTCAAACAGAAAATAATAATAAATAAAATAAGTCCAGAATATCTAGGAATCATGGGACAATTTCAAAAAGTGTGATACACACATAATCATGATATATGAAATAATAAAGACTGAAATTTTCTAAAATTAAAGACAGACATCAAACCATAGAAACAGAAAACACATAGGACATCAAGCTCAAAAGTCTAAATAAATAAATAAATAAAATAAAAATATTGCTGCAAGTTAGCAAATCATATTAAAACTGCAGAAAATCAAAGACAAAGAATGAATCTTTAAAAATCTGGAGATTGGTAAATGCTTACCTATAGAGGAAAAATGGTAAGTACGAGGGGAGGACTACTAGAGTGAAACTTTTAGTGTTAAAACTAAAAAATAGCAACACCTCCACTCAAGAATTCTATATCCAGTGCAGTTATCTTTCAAAATTAATTATTTTGAATTAATTATTATAAATAATATCATAATTATATAATTTATAATTAATAAAAAATAATTCAAAATTATGTATTTCAAAAATAAGAATTTTTGCAGACAATGAATACTGAGGAAATTAATTGCCAGAAGATCTGCTATGTAATAGATGTTTAAAGAATAACTTAAGAGAGGAAAAAAATGGCATGTCAGAAACTTTGAAACAAATAAAGAGTGTCAAAGAAGGGAAAAATAAAAGAGATCTTTTTTAAAGTTCGTAAATAACTTAAAATTAATTGTTAATTTAAAGTAATAACAGCATCATTTTAATACATTATATGTAAAATTTAGGAAAAGCATTATTCTTCTGAAAGATGTATAATTGATATGATAAGGAAAGTAAACAAAACAATGTAAATTATAAATTAAACAGAAAAAAAGTGAAGAAAATTATATAAAAGACCAAATACAATGAAAAGAAAACAATTATAAACATAATAGATATTATTCTAACTAAAGCAATAATCACTTCAAATGTGAATGATATAAATACATGAATTAAATGACAAATACTGACAGAGTGAAAGCAGAACAAGGGCATTATATGGTATCTATAAAAAATGCTTTCTTTTTTAAAATTAAATTTTAAAAGAAACAAAACAAAAATAGAGTGGGATGTAATTAAACTAAAACAGCTTCCACACAGTAAACTAAATAATCAACAGTGTAAACAGGCAACCTACTGAATGAAAGAAAATATTTTCAAACTATACATCTGAAAGAGGCAAAATCTCCAGACTCTACAAAGAACTCAAGCAATCAAGAACAAAATAAATAAATAAATAAGTAAAATACAGTTAAAACTCTGGGACATAGTCAAAGCTGTGCTCAAGGAAAATTTATAATGCTTAAGGCCTACATAAATAAGACTGAAATATCACATATCAACAGCTTAGTGTCACACCTCAAGGAGCTAGAAAAACAAACAAACCAAACCTAAAACTAGCAGAAGAAAAGAAATAACAAAGATCAGAGCAGAACTAAATAAAATCAAAATTTAATAAAAACAAAGGCTCAATGCAACATAAATTTGTTTATTAGAAAGGATAAACAAAATTTATAGACCACTATCTAGATTCATCCAGAAATAGAGAAAACTCAAATTAGTTCAATCAGAAATGAAAAATGAGACATTACAACTGATATAATGGAAATTATAAAGATCACCCAAGACTATTATGACACGTCTATACAACCCCCCCCAACATTGAATCAGGGAACAAATACATACCCTGGACTGATCAATAATGAGTAGTAAGATTAAAAAAGTAATTAGAAGTCTTCCAACAAAAAAATTTCAAGACCTGATGGATTATCAGCTAAATTCTACCAGACCTTCAAAGAAGAACCTGTGCCATTTTTACTGAGGAGATGCCACAAGATTCAAGAGGGGGGACTCCTCCAAACTCATTCTATGAGGCCAGGATCATTCTGATACAAAATCAAGAAGAAAAAAAGCACACACAGACAATAAAAAAAGAAAACAAACCAATATCCCTTATGAACATAGAAGCAAAAATACTCAACAAAATATTAGCAAACCTAATTCAACAGCATGTTTAAAAAAATACACCATGACCAAGTGGATTTTAACCCAGGGATGCAAGAATGGTTCAACATTTGCAAGTCAATAAATGTGATCCACTACATAAACAGAATTAAAAACAAAAATTATATAATCATTTCAATAGATGCCAGAAAAAGCATTTTATGAAATCAAGCAACCCTTCATGATAAAAAAAAAAAAAGCTCAGCAAAATGGGCATAGAGGGAACATTTGCTATATACAGCAAACCCACCTCCAATGTCATTTTGAATGGAGAAAAGTTGAACACATTCTCCCTCATAACTGGAACAAGGTAAGGATACCCACTTTCACGACTCCTATTCAACATAGTACTGGAAGTCATAGCCAGAACAATCAGGCAAGAAAATGAAATAAAGTATATCCAGATTGGAAAAGAAGAAATCAAGTTCTCTCTGTATGCTGACAATACACTCTTATACCTAGAGAACCCTAACAACTCCTCCCTATTCCTGTCACCCACCTTTCCCACTGTATCTAGAGGCTGTGGTGGACTGTGGGGATGCAGAAGAGGTCTAGCCAGTTCCAGTCCAAGTTGGTGTATTTTTTCTTCTTTTTTGCTTTAAGTGGTTATTGTCACTCTTTTGGAGACTCACAGGGCACACAGCTGGATCTGTTCCTCTCTGGGAGCTGAGGAAACTATCTCTATCTTGGTTTACTCACTCTAACTGCCTCATGTCAGCCATCTTAATCCAGAACCCAGTGCTCTCATTTTTTAGAGATAACTGAAACATCACCTTCTGTGAAGAGACATCTCACATTCTCCCCATGCTGCCTTCATTCAAGACTGACTCAAGTTTCTTTCCTTTGGGCATTCCAAACTGTATTTTCTTATTTTTACTATGGGCATGCATGATCACTATGATAGCAAACACAGTGCAAAAAAAGAGAAAAATCCATTGACCTGGGCTGGAACTAGTTGGACTCTCACTTGGACCACCACAGACTACTGACAACCTCCAGACACAGTGAAGCATGTGAGAGAGAGGAATTCAAGAGTTCTGTGTTTGCTGCTATGGACTTGGAGAGCCCTCTGAGCTATGCAGGACTCCAGTCCCCCAGGAGAAACTTTCTTACACACAGTCATATTCTACCTAAACCCACATGGATTGGTGCAGCCCCAGCCACTGTAGCTAAGGAATTCAACCCTTTTTGACTGCTTTCTAGCTGACTTGGAAGGGGAAAAGCACCAAGAGAAAAAAATCATGTCAAGCACCTTCCCACACCACAGTAGAATAAAGCTAGAAATAACTACAAGAAGAGCATGCAAATCCCTCCCCCAGAAAATATGAAAGTTAAACAATCCGCTTCTAAATGATGCTTGAATGAACAATAAAATCAAGATGAAAATTTAAACATTACTCAAAATGAATGATAACAAAGAAACAAGTTATTTAAACCTCTGAAATACAGTCAAAACCGTGCTTAGAGGAGGATTTATAACACTTAAGGCCTGAAAGACTGCATATTGACAACCTAACATCACACCGCAAGGAACTAGGAAAACATGAAAAAATAAAGCCCAAAGTCAGCAGAAGAAAAATATAACAAACATCAGAGCAAGACTAAATGAAATTGAAATTTAAAACATCAGTACAAAGGATCAGTAAAACAGGAAGTTGGTTCTTTGAAGAAACAAGGAACTAGGAAAACATGAAAAAATAAAGCCCAAAGTCAGCAGAAGAAAAATATAACAAATATCAGAGCAGGACTAAATGAAATTGAAATTTAAAACATCAGTACAAAGGATCAGTAAAACAGGAAGTTGGTTCTTTGAAAAAATAAAATTGATAGACCACTATTTAGATTAAGAAAGAGAGAAGATTCAAATTCACTCAATCAGAAATAATGATGGAAACATTATAATTGATATGATGAAAATTCAAAAGATCATTCGAGGCTATTAAGAACACCTCTATGCAAACAAACTGGAATATCTAGAGGAAATGGATACATTCTTGGAAACTTATGACCCCACAACCTTGAATCAGGAATGGATAGAAACCCTGAACAGACAAAAAATGAGTAGTGAGATTAAAACAGTAATTAGAAGTCTCTCAACAACAAAAAAGCCCAGGACTGTATAGACTCAGCTAAATTCTACCAGACCTTCAAAGAAGAACTGGTACCAATTTTCTCGAAGCTATTCCGCAAGATTAAAGAGGAGAGAATTCTCTGTAACTCTTTCTACAAGGCCAGTAACTCTCAGATACCAATGCCAGAAAAAGACACAACAAAGAAAGAAAAATACAAACCAATACCTCTTATGAACATAGATGCAAAAACCCTCAACAAAATATTGCCAAACCAAATTCAACAGCACATTAAAATAAATATATACGAAGACCAAATGGGTTTTATCCCAGAGATGCAAGGGTGGTTCAATAGGATATGCAAGTCAATAACCATGTTCTACTACATGAATATAATTAAAAAGAAAAATTATGTAATTATTTTAATAGATGCATAAAAAGCATTTGATAAAATCCAACATCTTTTTGTAATAAAACCCTCAGTGAAATGAGCATAGAGGAAACACTCCTCAAAATAATGAAAGCCATATATGACAAACCCACTGAGGTAGGGGCCCTTCTAAATCATAGAGATAAAGGCCTTCCCAGAATAGAAAAGAAGAAATGTGTTGGGAATGTAGGCAAGCCATAGTGCACATGTATAACCCAGCTGCAACCTTGAGTAATGAAATACCCAATCAAAATGTATGTTGCCTCTCTTGTCTTATAAGGGGAAAAAAGAAACTAGAATGTAAAGAAAAGAAAACAGAAAGCATATAAGGCAAAACCCTGCTGTACTTGGGGCTTAGCCTTGGATGTGAATCCATTCAGCTGGTGACAGCACGAATAAATGCTACTTCCTGGCAAAGAAGCCTCAGTGTCCTGTCTCTCTGTAAAGGATCCTGTGACATCTCTGGTACATTGGACTCGAATTGGAAGGTGGAGATGGTAATTTCACCTCCCTTGTCACTGGGGTGCAACCCCCAAGACACCGGAAGAGGTGACCTCTCCTGGTGCCAGTGGACTGGTTAATCCATTGGAGACTAGTCCTCCTGGTGTGCTGGGCAAGGACGGAATGAAGTGAGGTCTGGGAATCAGCCAAGGGAGCACTGCTTGTCAGACTGGTGAGAACCTGGGTTTGATTTGGTAAAGCCTGCCTCTAAGAGGCAGAAAGGGATCCTGATCACCTCTCTGAGTTGCCCAAGTAGTCCCACAGGGAGATGAAACTGTAACTCTAAGGTTCTGCATGACAGGTTAGGGCATTGTGTGAGTGCCAGTGAATGAGATGCTATCTAGTGGTGAAGTGAGTGTGAAGTCCTGATTTGGTTCCAGTGGTGACCTTATATGGTTGAAGGTGAGAATAGATTCAGGAAAATCCCGAGTTGAAACCTCGTTGGGGGTGTATACCGACTCGCCAATTGCTAGGAGGCACCTGAAATATCCCCATGAGGGGAGTGGCTGGAGATGGATGAAGTAAGTGTTCACCCCCTTTCCTTCCCTTTCTTGTGTGTAATTGTTGTCTTTTAGTGGGAGAAAATGGGTGGCAAACAGAGTAAGATTACCCCCCTAGGGTGTATGGTAAAGAATTTCAAAAAGGGATATTCAGGGGATTATGGTATTAAGTTGACTCTTGGAAAACTCCAGACCCTCTGTGAAGTAGATTGGCCTTCATTCAGGGTGGACTAGACAAAAAACTAGTTAATAAGGTGTTTAAGGTCATTGTGGGGGATCCTGTCCACCCTGAACAATTTCCCTATATTGACTGTTGACAGATGTAGTTCTCTCTCATCCATCTTGGAAAGAGTCTGTCTAGAAGAGAACTGTAAAATCATGCTGGCCCAAATGATGGCTCCCTCAAAGTGCCGACCAAAACCGAAAAAGTCCATTCTGTCTGAGGAGCCTGAGGAGACCCCCCCCCGGCCTTATGTGTCACTTTACCCCTCACGGCCACCTGTGCTCCCCACACCTGCTTCAGCTGGGGCCATGCCAGGGGTTGTCCTCACCTCAGAACCCACCCTTCCCCCGAAGTCACCCAAGACACCCCTGGCAGCAACTACTCCAAAGCCACTGATGCTAACATCATATACCATGGCAGAAAAGTGCCAGGAGAATTTCTCTGGCAGCTCCCTTCCCCCACAGATGCCGAGAGGCTTTACGACTGCCACTGAGAGAAAATAGGGGGCCCCTTTGCTACAATACAGGCAGTCAGATCCAAGAGGGACAATGTATTTTTATATATCAGCCCTTCACCACCACTTATCTCCTGACTGGATAAGCATAACCTCATTGATCTAATGCTGTTCATCGTCCAGGCCCACAAGCCCACTTGAACTGATTGCTGCCAGTTTCTCTTGACTCTAACACTGAAGAATGCCACCGGATTACTCAGGCTGCTTTAAAGTGGTTGAAGGAGCATGACCCTAAAGGGACACTAAATACACAAGCCTATGCCCGGAATCAGTTCCCCAAGGACAACCCTCAGTGAGACCCTAACGATAGCTAAGACTTCCACACACTAGAGTCTTACCAAGATGCTCTTTTAGGTGGTGTGAAGGAGGGAGGAAAGAAGGCAATGAAAATGAGCAAAACCTCAGAGGTGCTCCAGGGACCCAAAGAAAGCCCAAGCCAATTTTATGAGAGGCTATGCGAAACATTTCACCTTTATACCCTCTTTGACCCAGAAGCAATCAAAAATCAATGAATGATTAACATGGCCTTTGTCCATCAGGCTGAGGGAGATATCCAATGCAAGTTACAAAAGTTAGAGGGCCTTGCTGTAATTAATGCTAACCAGTTAATAGAGGTTGCAACAAAGGTATTCATCAACTGAGCCCAAAAGACCTAAAGGGAAACAGACTGAAAAATGAAAAAAAAAAAAAGCAGATCTGCTTGCTGCTGCCTTGGTAGAACCGTCGGAACACCCCCAGGGAGTTTCTCTGTCAGGATGGGGCTGAGACAGAGGTTGAGGCCAGAGAAAGGGCCAATGAGAAGGGTCACTTCACTTGATGATGATATTGGGATGGAACCAATGTGTGTGCGATTTACAAGGACACTGGAAAAATGAATATCTGGAGTCAGAAAATTTTTGTCCAACTCTCCAGGGAAGAGGAAGAGGTCAGGTGGTTCAGGGACAATGCCAGCTTGTGCCCTGACCATATGTGCCCCCCAAGGATAATTTCATTGGCTTAGCAGCCATGGAGAGCCATGGGGAAGACTAGGACAGACCAGGTTCCATTTAACTAGGCCCCTGGGAGCCTATGGTCTGAATGATTGTTGGGGGTTAGCCTCTTGACTTCATGGTAGATACAGGGGCAGAACATTCTGTAGTAACTCAACCAATGGACCCCTTCGCACCAAGACAAGCCACCACAGGTGGCTGGCTTGTCACCCATTTTTATAGCCCCAGCAATGTAATCTAGGAGGCCATGAAGTTATTCACAAATTCCTATACCTCCCAGACTGTCCAGTGGCTTTAATAATTCAGGGCCTCTTGGGAAAGCTGCAAGTCCAAATAACTTTCTACTCCAATAGCCAAGCAGCTTTGTCCCTGGGTAATCCTGAAGCAAAGATTATGATTCTCACAGTCCCCCAAGGGGAAGAATGGCATCTCTATGGTCTCATAGAAGAGACCTGACAAGGACCTGAGCTTCCCTTTAAAGTGCCCGGGGTATGGGCTGAGGACAATGCCCCCAGACTAGCCCCAAATATACCCCCAATAGTAGTAGTACTAAAGCCAGGAGCTAGACCCACCCACCAAATCAACATTTCATCTCTTGCAAGGCACAGATTGGGATCCAGAAACATCTGGAGAGACTTCTAAAATATGGGATCTTCTGACCTTGTCGGTCATCTTGGAACACGCCATTACTGCCAGTCCAGAAACAGGCCACAGATGATTATCTACCAGTGCAGGACCTGAGGGCAGTAAACCAAGCCACTATTACCTCACATCCAGTTGTCCCCAATCCTTACTTCCTCCTGAGTTTTAACCCCACCAAAGCTGCCTTTTTATCTTGTCTAGACCTCAAGGATTCTTTCTTTTGCATCTGTTTGGCTCCTGAGTCAACTGATTTTTGCTTTCCAATGGGAAAATCCTGAGAATGGTGACAAAGTTCAGTTGACCTGGACTAGATTGCCACCAGTGTTCAAAAATTCCCTGATCATTTTCATCAGGGAGTTAGTCTCTAATTTAAAGGCCTTCCCAGCAGACCAGTATGGCTGCACACTACTCCAATATGTGGATGATTTGCTGCTGGCAGGGATAACACTGGAAGACTGCATGGAGGGACCACAGCAGCTCCTTACCCTTTTATGGAAGGCTAGAGACAAGGTTACAGGGAAAAAGGCCCAGATCTTCGAAGAGAAGGTAAAATACCTTGGCTTCCATTTATCCCAGGGGCAATGGCAAACTTGGCCTGGAAAGAAAGCAAGCTGTCTGCTCAATTCCAGTTCCGACTACCTGATCCCAGGTTTGTGAATTCCTTGGGGCTGCAGGGTTCTGTAGAATTTGGATGCCTAACTTCTCAACACTGGCAAAGTCTCTCTATGTGGCCACAAAAGGGGGAGAAAGAGAGCTTTTGTTATGGGAACGAGCACAACAAAAGACATTTGAGGAGATTAAGTAAGCCTTTCCTAGTGCACCCAGCCTGGGACTCCTTGACATATGTAAACCCTTTTTCCTGTATGTACATGAGCATACTGGAATAGCTGTGGGAGTTCTAACCCAGATATTGGGATCATGGCACAGTCCGGTAGCATACCTCTCCAAGTAGCTTGACTCTGGGCCTAAGGCTGTCCACCTTGCCTACAGGCACTCACTGCTACATCCCTTGTAGTGGCAGAGGCTGAAAAACTGACTACGGGACAAGAATTTACAGTTCGAGTGTCACACTCAATGCTGACATTAATAGAATATAAGGAGCAATACTGGCTAACTAACATCCGAATGCTCAAATATCAGGGAATGTTATGTGAAAACGCATGCACTCACTTAGAAGTGGTGCAAACCCTCAACCTTGCAACCCTGCTACCTTTCAGGCTGGGTCAACTCTGTCAGGATTGCAACAAGGTCATGGATGAAGTATTTTCCAGCTGGCCAGAATTAATGGACCAGTCTCTCAGGGACCCTGACACTGAATATTTTACCAATGGTAGCAGCTTCATAAGGGAGGGAGAATGCCTTGCAGGATACTCCATAGTAACTCTCAGTTCCACCACTGAGGCAAAGTCTCTGCCAAAAGGAACTTCAGGACAAAAGGCAGAATTCGTCACACTAGTGTCAGGAATAAATGTCAATATATACACTGATTCTAAATATGCTTTCACCACCATCCATGCACATGAGGCTTTATATAAAGAAAAGGGCCTAATCAACTCGGGAGGAAAAGACATAAAATATGGTAAAGAAATTCTTGAACTCTTGGATGCTGTGAGGCCCTAAAGGGACAGTTATGGGTCCCTAAAGAGACAGTTATGCATTGTTAGGGACACCAAAAGGGGAACACAGTGGTCACTCAAGGGAACTGAAAGGCAGACCAAGAGCCAAAGCTTGCGACCTCCCAAGGAGGAACAGAGCCAGGAGCACTGGCTACCACATTGTTCCCGTCTGTTGGGAGAATGGAACCCTTATTTGCTCACAGCATGATCAAACTTGGTTCAAGACTGAAGATGGAGGCTATCTCCTGGGTGGAGGGTAGAAGTTTAAAGACAGGCAGGTTGCTATCCCCGAGGCTTTGGCCCCAACATTCATCAAGCAGTTTTATCAGGAAACCCATATGGGCCAATTGGCTCTCAAAGCCACATTAGGCTGGCATTTTTATGTTCCCCGGCTTTCCAGCCTAGCCCATGCAATATGTGAGCAATATGAAGTGTGTGCTCAAAATATCCCGTGACAAGGGCCTAAGATCTCTCCAGGAGTGCAGGGTGTTGGACAGGCCCCATTTGAAAACATAATTGTGGACTTTACTGAGCTTCCCCAGGTCCAAGCCTGCAAATATCGGTTAGTTTTTGTATGCACTTTGTTAGGTTGGGTAGAGGCCTTCCCTAACCACATCAAAAAGTGCATGCAGAAGCCCAGCTTCTTCTAAAAGAAATTATCCCCTGATTTGGGAATCCCAATTACCATAGGATTAGACAATGGGCCAGTATTAGTGGTTGATATAATACAAAGGTGACAAGGGACTTAGGAATCACATGGAAATTACATACCGCATATTGCCCCAAGAGCTCCAGAAAGGTGGAATGAATGAACTGAACTTTAAAACTGCAACCAAATAAACTGTGTCAGGAGACCTATCTACACTGGGATCAGCTCTTGCCAATTGCTTTGCTAAGAATCAGATCTAGCCCCATTAACCAAACAGGGCCCTCCTCTTTTGAAATTCTTTATGGGTGCCCTGCCCCCATTATCGAGGGTATAAAAGGAGAGTTAAAGGAAGTGGGCAATCTCACTCTAGGACAGCAAATGCAGGCTCTAGGCTCGATGCCCATCGTTATTCATCACTGGGTTAGGGAGCAGTTACCTGTAAGCTTAACAAGACACTCACACCTTTAAACAGGAGAGCTGTACAGGTAAAATAATGGAATATCCAGCCCCTAAAGCCCTTTTGGAGAGGTCCGTTCACTGTCACTTTGTCCACCTCCACTGCAATATAGGTAAGCTGAAATGGGCCCCTGGATTCATCACAGTAGAGTGAAATTGACCTTTCAATACTGGGAGTGCACTTCTGATACATTAGCAACAGGGAAACTGACCATCTGAAGAAAGCATGTTGTGACCCCAGGACCCAGGAAAACAGGCTTGCTTTAGTCACTCTGGAAGCTGACTAATCTATGCATGGCAGAAGCCCGAGGAATTGACCATCTGACAAGCAAATGGACTATTTTACATAGTTTAACTTTCTTATTGTAATGCAGTGTCATCCCTTACTAGTGTCTGTTGCTGTAGTTCTAGCCTTAGTTTTTGCTACGTAGGCTTGGGAGAAGTTGCTCCAGTCAACTGAACTCCTGGCAAAAGGTTACTATGGGTGCTTTTTTACCTCTTCTGGACAAGATGCATAGCCACTGTTTATTGTTATTAATCTAGACCCCCTTTGTGTTTTCAGAACGCTCCTCTTGTGATTCATGTATTTACATAACTTGGTCGGGTCAGGGAGTGATTTGGACCCTCCTATACCACCCCTATTTCTCTTGCCAAGTATGAATCTCAGGGATCTGCAGGCATTATAAGACCATCTACTCTGTTTTGACATATAATACTCCCCAAGCTAAGATTGGATGGAAGTCCAGTCCTTCCAAGGGGGGGGTTCCTTAATCACCCGGACCCCCATCACCAACTCCAGTAGACCAATATCAATACTTTTCAATGTGTGTGCCATTGTAGATTCTAGCCTGGAGGCATTGGTCATACAGAAAAAGTGGGCACTCATCATGAAGGGCATGAGGAACTTTGAAGTCCCATGTGGAGGTCTAGATTGGGAGCAGGAATACTGGCTTAATAACAAGTACATGTGTGAGGAAAATGGTCTATGTGCCTATTCCCTTGATTTTTACTGCCCTGGCTGGAGCTGTGTCTCATGAGTCACCTGGAAAAAGGGAGACACAACAGCACTACTGCAAAGGAGAACTGCTGCATCAGACTGTCAATTGGTGGCCCGTAACTCTGTTAATTTTATCATTCTTAACCTGTGGGACTCCAAATAACAATGGGGCCTCCGAATCAGCATTCAGATCTATGGGTGGGGAAAAGACCCCAGAACTAGGCTACATTTCAAAAGAATCACCACCACCAATTCAGTCACATCTTGTCAGGTCTTTTATTCTTTTTGTGAAGAAATAAAAAGTAGTCCTCCTCTCATCTCCATCATGACAAAAAATCTGTTCCTAGCCTTGGCAGAAACCATTGCTCAGTCCTTAAAGGTCTCTTCTTATGTATGTGGAGGGACTAACATGTTAGATCAGTGGCCATGGGAAGCTAGGGAATTGGATCCCCAAGAACCCTATAATGAAACAAGGTACCCTAGCCCTGCCAATGTAATTTGTCTAATAAAGACCTCAATTATAGGAAAAAACTGCCTTGCCTGATGAGGAAAGAAATTTAACACTCCCATTTGAAGTTTAACATGTTTGGGCCAAAGGTTCTATAATGCCACAGCCAAGAAAACCCAGTGGTGGGGATCCCGAAACCATTCTGAGTCAAGCCCTCACCCTTTGTCTAACCTCTCTCACCTCCTACAGGCTTGGGACACTGCCGATGCAGACATTGAATGGCAGACCCCAAATGGATTATATTGAATATGTGGTAAGATAGTCTACACCATGCTTTCCCCAAACAGGTCAGGATCTTGTGTGCTAGGGTCTATCTGATCACACTTCTTCCTGCTCCCACTGGCCAGAGGGGAGCAATTGGGAGTCCAAATGTATGGGAACTGGGTTACCCAAAAAAAGCAGTGTGTCCTACAGACTGGCAACTGGAAAGATGATGAATGGCCCCCTGAACATATTATCCAATACTATGGCCCACCTACCTGGGCAGAGGATGGGTCTTGGGGCTATTGAATCCCCTATTTGCATATTAAACTACATAGTTCAATTACAAGTGGTTGTTGAAATTATAACTGATGAAACTGCAAAAACCCTTAACATACTAGCCTAACAGCAAACCAAGATGCACAGTGCTATCTATCAAAACTGCTTAGCCTTAGATTACTTGCTTGCTTCTGAAGGAGGAGTTTATAGAAAGTCTAACTTAAGCAACTGCTGCTTACAAATAGATGATGAAGGAAATGTCATAGAAGAAATCACCAACTGAATGAGAAAGACAGCCTATGTCCCAGTTCAGACCTGGAAAAGTTTGGAACCCCAGGGAATTATTTGGGGATGGTTCTCGATCCTCAAGGCATTCAAACTCTCATAGGTGTTACTCTCATGATTCTGGGTACCTGTTTAATCTTTCCCTGTCTAGCTGCCTTAGTCATAAGGTCTGCCTGCAACCTCATTGAGGCTGTGGTCAAAAGGAACATGGCAGCACATGTAATGATGCTATGGAAATATCAGCCCATAAGTCAAGGTGATGCTCTTCAGCCCTAAAAGACCCTGAGCATCAAAGGTGGGAATGAGGCAGGGGACCTTTTAAAACAAAGAGATAAGGGCCTTCCCAGAATAGAAATGAAGGAATGTGTTAGGAATGTAGGCAAGTCATAGTGTACATATGTAACTGTTGCAACCTTGAGTAATGAAATACACAATCAAAAAAATGTTGCCAATATGTTGCCTTATAAGGGGGACAAAGAAATTAGACTATAAAGAAAAGAAAACAGAAAGTATATAAGGCGACACCCTGCTGCGCTTGGGGCTCAGTCTTTGGATGTGAATCTGCTGAGCTGGTGCCAGCACAAATAAATGCCGTTCCTGCAAAGAAGCCTCGATGTCCCATCTTTCTGTAAAAGATCCTGTCACATCTCAGCCAATGTCATCCTAACTGGAGAAAAGTTGATCACATTCCTCCTCAAAACTGGAGCAAGGCAATGATATCCACTTTCACCACTCTTATTTAACATTGTACTGGAGGTCCTAGCCAGAGCAATCAGACAGGGAAAAGAGAGGGTATCCAAATGAAGAAATCCAATTATCTCTGTATGCCAACAATATGATCTTATACCTAAAGAATCCTAAAGATTCCTCCAAAAGGCTCCTGGACTTGATAAGTGAATTCAGTTAAGTTTCAGGATACAAAATCAACTCACACAAATCAGTAGCAATGCTATACACCAGTAGCAGTCATACTGAGAATAAATAAATAAATAAAACTCAGCTCCACTTAAAATAGCAGCCCCAAAACTAAAACACCCAGGAATATACTTAAATAAGGAGATAAAAGATCTCTACAAGGAGAGCTATCAAACTCTGATTAAAGAAATTGTAGAGGACATAAAAAATGGAGAAACATCCTATGCTTATTGATTGTTAGAATCAGCATTGTATTCTACTCAATCCCTATAGAACCACCAACATCATTTTTTTATAGAATTGAAAAAAATATTCTAAAATTCATATGGAGACAAAATTAAAAAGGAAAAAAAAGCTAGAATAGTCAAAGCAATTTGAAGCAAAAAAGAACAAAGCTGAAGATGTTACATTACCTGACTTCAAATTATACTACAAGGCTGTGGTAAACAAAAACAGCATGGTACTGGTTCAAAAGCAGACACATGGACCAATGGAATAGAATCCAGAATTCAGAAATAAACACAAATACTTACAATCGACTGATCTTCAGTAATGCAGGCAAAAAGATACCCTGGGGAGTTGGGGTCTTACTCTGTTGCCTAGGCTGGAATGCGGGGGCACAATCATGACTCACTGCAGCACTATAGCCTCACTATCCTGGAATTAAGTGATTTTTCCCTCCTCAGCCTCCAGAATAGCTGGGACTATAGGCACATGTCTTATTGCACTAGCTAGAAATCCCAGTACTATTGTCAAATAAGACTAGCAAGTACAGATATCCTTGCCATGTTCTTAATCCTCAGGATAAAGTTTTACATTTTCAACATTAAGTATCATTTGAGCTTTAGGTTCTTTTCGTAGTTGCTCTTCACCAAACTGAGGAAATTTTCCTCTATTCCTAGTTAGCTGTTTTTGTCTGTTTACTCTTGTGGTGTTTTTTTTTTTTTTCAAATCACAAAAGAGTGCTGGGTTTTGTCAATTTCAAAAAAAAAAGATCACTATATCTTCACATGAAGGTTTTTCTTTGTGCATACCTAGAGAGAGAAAGCCCAAAGTGTTTTTTATTCTTAGGAAATGTTATTTGGGTCTCTGGAAAAAAGTTGTATTCTGCTGTTACTCATGAGCACTTTATACATGTCAATTAAATCTTAATTGATAGCCGACTTCAGGTGACTCAGCCTGTAATCTCGCGCTTTGGAAGACTGAGGTGAGTGGATTGCCTGAGCCCACCGGTTCAAGACCCGCCTGGGCAACTTGGCGAGACCTCATCTCTACAAAAATTTAAAAAAAAATTAGCCGGGCATGGTAGCGCACACCTGTAGTTCCAGCTATTTGGAAGGCTGAGGCGGAAGGATCACCGGAGTCCAGCAGGTCGAGGCTGCAGTGGCCAGGAGCGGCCACTGCACTCCAGTCTGGGTAACAGAGTGAGACTCCAACTCAAAAAAAAAAATCTTAATTGATAATATCCTTATTGGTTGTGTTGTTTATATCTTCTATTATGCCCTTGCTTGTTTATTTATTTATTCGTTTATCTATGTATTTATTTATTTATTTTTGGTCAGTAGTTTTATTTTCTGAGAGTCTGTTGTTAAAGTATTTAATTTCAGATTTTTTTTCCTTTGAGCTGTATTGATTTTTGCTTTATGTATTTTGAAGCTCAGATTATTGGTGTGTATAAATTATGTCTATCTGATGGTTTAATCTTTTTATCATTATGTTTTGTTATTCTCTCATTATATTTTGCTCTCACCATTCACTGTCTTAAGCGTATTTTTGAGAGGGATGAGGGTGGACACTAAGCTTGCTGCTGGACACTAGTGGTATTACCCAGATGGGAAAACTAGAGCACTGTTTCTACCAAGCAGGTAATGGAAGATTGACTTCTCACTTGATTTGAGTGACATTACCTCAGCAAGGGCATAGGAACACTGCTGCTTAGTTCCACTAGGTAGAGGATGCAATATCAACTCTCTGTTCAGCCTACTGATACTACAGGGCAGATGAATCAGAGATTAACTTTTTTTTTTGCCTCATTGACACTATTGGGCAGGGAAATTGGACACTGCTGGTAGCTTTCTTGAACAGTATAAGAATAAAATGAATTTGCTTAGTGCTTAATCCCTCTGAAAACATAGAATGTGATATTTTTAAACAGAATTTGGCAAATATTTATATATATATATTCTGTTGTTAGGGAACACTTTTTCTTATTCTTTGGCTCAGGGAAGTGGGTTTTTCTTGAGGATTTTTTGGTCCCTTTCCGTGATTCTTATCTGGAGACTTCTGCAATGCTTTGCCCAAATTACACTTGATGGAAATTAGAAAACGAAGGGGATTTACTGTGTGTAGTTCTACAAATCTCTAGATCATTGGCATTCCATCTTCTTTCCAACATTCGGGATCTTCCTATATTTGTTTGTTATAGTATATCTGTTTTGTTAGTTGTCATAGAGAAGCCCTTGTAAGAATTAAAATACTTCATCTTGAATTAGGAAATAAAATCTTTACTGAAATATTATATACTTATTGGCATATACAAGGAGAGACCCCCACAAAACCCATTTGGAGGGTAGGTGCCTTGTAGTACAAGCTTTCCTCACAAGGTAAGTTTTCTATAAACCCATTGGCATCAGTGTACCAGCTAACATTGTTGTGAGAGGCTGCGTTCAGTTTCTGTGAAATTTTTTGGAGATTCAACACATTTGCCCATTTCATGAGTGTCTTACAAGTGCACCTGTCCACACTGTGCTAAGTATTCCGCTGTTTTTGATCAAAAATGGAGTGACAACCATTCCCCACCCTTCCTATTCACCCAGTCTCACTCAGAATTACTTTTTTTGGTTTTCCTATATGAAAAAATTCTTCAAAGGAAAATAGTTTGTCAATGTGGAAGAGGTGAAATAAAAAAACCATAAAACATTAGAGGGCATCAACATTTATAAGTTCAAAAACTGTTTTGAGAATGGAAAAAGCATCTTGATAGGTTTATTGCATCAAACGGAGAGTAATTTGAAGATAACTGAAGTTTAAATATATATGTAAGAATAAATACACAATTTTAAAATAAATTCCAGGTTTTCAGGGGGTCCCTCTTATATTTTATAAACAAGAAAATATGAAAGATTCTGTAATGATGGTGGCAGGGTTAACATAATTCTGAATATTTTTATAAAAAACAAAGCAAGTAGAAAAAAGAAACAAAAAAACCATGGACAACTTCTATAACAAAAATAGATGGCATATTATTGCCATTAAATCTCAAATACAAGTGGGTAGGTACAAACAACTGATGACTGTAACAGCTATATGATACTCAGGTCTATATAATTAAAGGCTAAAGAAAGTAATAAAGTATCTGACAACTAAGAAAGCAAGATTAGACAATAGATACTACCTGGATATGTCAGAAGTCCAATTTGAAAACAGCAGCAGAAACTGGAAGGGACTTTACTCCTGTAACTGGTGAGTGTGTGGCATCTATAATAAGATCTAAAATGGCTGAAAAATTTCTATCTTCATGAGCACTCATATTTAACTAGCCAAAACCCCCTTGCAAAAAAAAGCCTACACTTAGGAGGAATTTCTGGGAATATATTGTCAACCGAAAAGCAGAAGGAACTACAGTAAACCCCCTACAGACAAATGAATTCCATTCTGAGAGCTTGTTTGTAAGTCTAATTTGTTCATAAGTCCAACAAAATTAGCCTAGGTACCCAACTAACACAATTGGCTATATAGTACAGCACTGTAATAGGTTTATAACACTTTTCACATAAATAATACATAAAAACAAACAAGAAATAAAGAAAAAATAATCTTATAGTACAATACCTTGAAAAGTACAGTAGTACAGTAGAGTATAACAGCTGGCTGCAAGGGCTGGCATCAAGTGAACAGGCAAGAGTTACTGAATGGAGGAGGGAGAAGAGGTAGGAGATGGTAGAGCCGAAGGGTTGTCAACAATAAGAGATGGAGACGAAGCTGCAATTTCACTTACTTGATGTTGATGGCACAGGTTCTGGTTTTTTGCTGGATTCAATTCTATCTACATTCTTGAAAAAAATGATTCAATGATGTGTGAGTAGTAGCTCTTTTTTTTTTTCTCATCATAGATGACATGGTAGCACTGAATTAAATTTTGAACAGCTGCTGCAACTTTCATGTACCATTCTACATTTGGATCCTGTGCCTCAAAAACTATCAGTGCCTCCTCAAATAAAGAAAATTCCCTTGCCATTTCCTGCATCATGAATCTCTTCGATTCTTCAGTAACTTCTTCTTCTTCTTTTCTCCCTTCATCATTTCTCTGGATCTCCAATTTCACCAGGTCTCAACAATAATAATATCTATGAGCACAATATTTACAAGCACAACCATTTATAGAGGATGCATGGACGTGACAGTGTACACCAGACGTGTGAACTAACTTACATGATTATTTGATTGGACATAGGAATGCACATTCATATCTTTTTTAAAAATTCACAACTTGAAGGCTCATATGTAGGAGACTCATTGTAGAGACAAACAAGAAGAAAATCCAGGTGCAATGGAGAAAGAGAAAAAAGTTTTAAAAAATTATTTTAAAAATAAGTGGGTTTTTTTTAGTTTGCTTTCAATGAATCTCAGAAAATAAGTTAAATTTGTTTATACTGTTCACAACCTAATCTTCAAAGAACTATCCTAAACTAGATGTTTCTAAACTTTTAGGAAATCTAATTTCACATTAAAAATATAATCAAATGAGAACATTGAGTTCAAACTCCATTGTGGTAGACAGAACAGTGGCTTCTCAGAAATGGTCATATTCAAATTATAAGTGATAGTGGATAGTTTATATGGAAAATAACACTTACGGTTGCAGATGGAATTAAGGTTTCTAGTCAACTGGCCTTAAAATAAGTAGACTATCTTGGATCACTTAGAAAGGTACCATATAATTAAAAGGGTCTTTAAAAGTAGAATGGTCCTTAAAAGTGAAAAAGAAAGTAGGAATGATGCAATGTAAGGAAGACTCAGTCCATAATTACTGTCGTTGATAATAGAAACAAGGACATACAAGCCAAACAAGTCAAGTATAGGAATCCTCTAGAAAAGCCAGAAAAAATAATGGAAGGAAATGGAATCTCCTTTAGCACAGCCAAAAACAGCTTTCCCAGTAGCTGGATCTTAACCCCATGAGATTTGCATCAGATTTCTGACCTACTGTTATAGAAATCAACCAAAAATAATGCTTTTGACTAAATGTTTATGTCCTTCCAAAATTTATATTTTGAAGGCTTAACTCCCAATGTGATATTTGTAGATGAAGTCCTTAGAAGATAATTTGTGTAACATGAGATCATGAGTCCATGAGCTCGAATCCATGAGTTCAATGGGCTCAGTGTTCTTATAAGACGAAAAGACACTAGAACTTCCTTTCTCATTTAGAATGCCACATTACATTTAGTTATCATGTCACACTCCTTTTGACTATGACAGTTTCTCAAGTTTTCCTCATTTTGGGGAATCTTGACAATTTTGCAGTTCACTGGCCATGTATTTTGCAGAATGTATCTCAGTTGGAATTTTTCTAATGTGTAACTCATGATTAGACTGAGGTTATGTGTTCCTGGAAGGAAGACCACAGATGTCTTCCTTCATCACATTATATGAGGCAAATATACCAACAACATGACTTATCACTGTTGTTAACCTTGATCACTTGACTGAAATGTTTGTCCGTTTTTTCCACAGTTAAGTTACTATTGTAACTTCCTTTTGATAACATGTTATTTGAAAAAAAGTCACCACAAGCAGTCCACACTTTAGGGGTGGGCAAGTATGCCCTGTCTTCTTTAATGTGCAGAATCTCTACACAAATATTTGAAAACATTCAGCATGAGATTTATTTTGTCTCTCAAATTTATGTATCTATTCAATCATTTATTTATATCAGTATGAACATATATTTGTTTTACATTTTAAGTGAAAATACAATACTACTTTATTTTGTTGTTCAAATTGTTCTAGATTTAGCCATTTGGAGCTTTTCCAGTAGGCGTCTGTGGCTTTTTTCTTTTTTCTTTTTTTGGCTTCTATGTCTTTTATACATACTCAAGTCACTGTTGTTTTGTACATTTATTTTGTGGAATTACAGTATATTTAAAGATCTTGTAATTATGTGTATTTTTGCCCCGATTTTACAAACAACCATTTCTCAAAAAAGCCTCACATGATCATTATTTAACAATCTATAATTTCCTCAAAGTTTGTACTTTTCCCTTTGTCTTCTATAATAGTTTACTGTAAATGTGGGTCTCTGTAAAACTTCTATTTGATTCAAATGATTGTCTATCTCTGTATTGACAATAAACTATTAAAATCAATATAGCTTTTTTGTTTTTGAAGTTGGAGTCTCACTCTGTTGCCCAGGGTGTAGTACAGTGGCATGCTCATGGCCACTGACGCCTCAACCTGCTGGGTTCAGGTGATCCTTCCACTTCGGCCTTCCAAGTAGCTGGAACCACAAGCATCAAAAAAATTAGCTAATTTTAAAATTTATTGTAGAAGCAAGATCTCGCCGTGTTTCTCAGGCTGGTCTCAAATCCCTGAGCTCAGGCAATCCTCTAACCTCCACCTCCCAAAGTGCTGAGATTATAGACATGAGCCACTGTACTCAGCTAAAATCAATATAGTTTTAAATAATATTTTATAACAATGTGTCTACCAACTCTACTATATTTTTCGTTACTCAAAATATTCTTAGATATTGGTGACTTCTTTCTCTTCTAAATAATGTTTACAAACAGTTTTACAAGTTCCACATAAGTGCAAAGCCTTATCTCCTTGTATGATTTTGGACATTAAAAGTACCTTCATGTGACTAAATATGTGTTTTCAGTTTTGTATTCTTTGATTACTGTGTATTTTCTTACCTCCTTATAAGCTTAGCTAGCATTCAAAAGTATATTTTCTATGCATTTATAAAAATTTAAAATATATAATGAGTAGAAAGAATAGTATAAAAATCATTATGTACATAGCTTCAAACATTATCAACATTTTTCAATCTTATTTTACCTACTTCCTTTTTATTTAGGATATTTTTAAGCAAATCACAGACAACATGCCATCACCAATAAAAATTCTGATATATATTTTAACAAATACAGGACTTAAAAAAATAAGTATTACTATTAACACAACCAAATTAACAATAATTTTCAATATTACATAATGCTACATATCATTTCTCTTATTTCTTAAAATATTCATTTAACAATTAGTTTGTGTAAGTCAAAATCTAAACAAACTACACATATTACATTTTATTAGCTATGTCTTTTGAGCTTGAGTTAATCTGTTATTTTTCTTTTTATGCTATTTACCTTTATATGCCATTCTGTTTTATTATTATTTTGCATCATTGATATTTTGTGTCATTTATTTGTTGAATATTTTGTTTCATTTATTTTTTGTATGTGCTGTAAAATTGCTCTCATTCTGGATGTGGCATATTGCTTTCTCATCATGTAGTTTTATTTTATTTTTATTTTTTTGAAATGCAGCCTCATGTGTTGTCCCAGTTGGTCTTGACGCCAGGCTTCAAGTAATTCTCCCACTTACATATCCCAAAATGTTGGGGCTATA
This sequence comes from Carlito syrichta, assembly GCF_000164805.1. Classification (NCBI taxonomy): domain Eukaryota; kingdom Metazoa; phylum Chordata; class Mammalia; order Primates; family Tarsiidae; genus Carlito; species Carlito syrichta. The sequence goes on along the minus strand of NW_007232802.1, from coordinate 310,984 downwards.
GGCATGAGCCACTTTGCCCAGCCATCATGTAAATTTAACTTGATCATCTATCCCTTAAAATCCTGTGCCTAAATCTACAGACTTGATTAAGTTCAGTTTAATTCATAGATGTTATTAAATATACTACCTCAGGAAACTCGTAACCTCTTTTTGTTCCTCTTATGGTGATGTTAAGATTGATATATGTCTTCAGAAATTGTCAGTCAATTCATCACTTGAAATTATCCATAACAATTATATTTAAGAGGTTTTGAGTTTATCTTTTTTGGTCACTGTATTTTCTTTGCCTCCTTTTGAGCTCAGTCATGCATTCAAAAGTATGCCTTATATGCACGTAAGAAAATTTAAACAATAAATATAAATAATCATGTAGCAATGATTTTAGTTCCCATTGATTATTATTGACTAGATCTATTATTTTAATGATTGGAAAACTATAACAGTTCTAATATTGGAGTGTCATCTGCTTATTACCTAGAAATCTTCCATAAAGAATTTTGTCTCAGCCGGGCTCGGTGGCTCAGCCTGTAATCCCGTGCCTTTGGGAGGCTGAGGTGAGTGGATTGCCTGAGCCTGAGGGTTTGAGACCCGCCTGGGCAGCAAGACCTCATCTCTACAATAAATCGAAAAATCAGCCATGCGTGGCAGCGCTCTCCTGTAATTCCGGCTACTCAGAAGGCTGAGGAGGAAGGATCGCCGGAGCCCAGCAGGTCGAGGCTGCGGTGGCCGGGAGCGGCCACTGCACTCCAGTCTGGGCGACAGAGTGGAA